>NC_142350.1:27837708-27998750 GCF_059441175.1 Urocampus carinirostris
ACTCAAGTAAGAATTTGGATGACTACTTTCACTTCTACTTGAGTAATATTATTATGAAGTAACAGTACTTTTACTTGAGTAACATTTTTGGCTACTGTACCAACCTCTGGTTAATGGGTTAAAATATGGTTTATGTAGGAAAACAGTCGTGAGACGAACACTTTTTGAATGCTGTAAAAATGCGGAGAACAAATATTGAATTTCAACGACTTTGGTGCATGTCTCCTTTGCTTCTTTCCTCTCCTGTGTGAGAGTCGAGCTTTTAAAGGAGCAGCGTCGCGATTTAACTTAATCTCTCGCTACACTCCTGATGTCAACACAGAAGTCAATTGAAACGGGTAAAAACACAATCCCTGTCATAAGCACTTTATAGCAAGTAGCTCTTGAATAGCTGTTTTTATTAAGTGATTTCTAAATTTTGTCAGAATATATTTTGAATGACACTCAGGTGATTTTTGTTTTATTCCTCAGGCCTGAGCATGGCTGCCTTGGTTTATAATCAAAAAAGAGAGAGAGAGAGAGAGAGAGAGAGAGAGAGAGAGAGAGAGAGAGAGAGAGAGAGAGAGAGAGAGAGAGAGATAGGGAGAGAGAGATGCTGTTGCTGCATTTTACTCAAGGACTGACTTTTTTTGACATTTGCACAGAAATCAAACTGAATCCATTAATTTGTTAGTATTTACTTTACCTTTTCGATAGGCTCTTGCTTTATTTTTATTTTTTTATAAATGCACGCTGCAATTTATTGCACACTTTTTGTTGCCCAAATAAGGGGCACGCTATGCACTTTCCATTTCTATGTTTTTTCGAATCTTCAAAATAAAAACAAAATAAAATATTGGATTTCTTTATAAGATTTACTTAATTCTATCAAAGCTATGAAACTTACTCTAAGTCATTGTAATGAAGTTAAACTTGAGGCAGAACAAACTAGTCAGGTGTCTCATCATTCTCTACATCAGGGGTGTCAAAGTCAAATGGACGGAGGGCCAAATAAAACATTTGGCTACAAGCCGAGGGCCGGACTGTCCAATCTTTACTGAAACCAAGATTTAACCTACTGAAAACACAACAAATATATTACAATATGATTGGATAAATAAAGCAATATTTTCTTATGACTCTGTCAGTCATTTTTAATTTCAGCAGGCACAAAATACAAATGTCCTTTATATAAAAAACTCATAACATATCTCATAACAACAACTCATAACCATTTTCTATCATTCAATCATCTGAAATTATTAAAAAGAAGTATTGCCTCGAAATACAATAAAATAAAGTGCAAAAATCTCTTGTTACTTAAAACCAATAGCAATCAACACACTGGACCTCATCTGTCCTGCTCAAATGTACATTGACTTTCCTTTCTGGGCTTTCTCTGGGTTAGTGTGAAAAAAAGGAATTACTGATTAACAAATAATAACAATCAAAAGTCATTTTCTCTGCTAAATAGGAGACAATTTTATCAAAAGACTGTTGTCCACATCAAGATCTATTTTCCATGAAAAGCCGAAAAACAAGAAACACTCCCAGGACAGAGTCGGCAAACAAAAACAACATAGTCAACATAGACAATAAAGCTTTAAAATTCCCGAGGGGAACACCAAAAAACAAGACCTTCTTTATGTGCATATTTAACTTTTAAACTTGAATGGAGTAAAAACTTCAAATGTGTAATTGCACAGGAAACATTACTGTATTATTACTGTATTTACATACATTTATATACAGTACTGTATTACTACAACTCTACATTACTTGTTTGAGGCTGACGCTGATACTTGGCAGTGCTTCATCTTTTGCACAAGTTGCTCTTTTAGATTGTTAGACAACAGGTCTACGCGATCAGCAATGGTATTTCTGCTCAGGCTGGTGTTTGAAAAAAGTTGTCTTTTGCCTGGGCAAAGTTCGTCACAGACTTTAAGCATACAGTTTTTGATGAAATCCCCCTCGGTAAATGGCCGGGCTGATTTGGCGATCTCCTCTGCTAAAATAAAACTGGCCTTGACAGCAGCCTCGCTTTGTGACTGGGCTTTTCTGAACAGACCCTGTCGAGATTTGAGACCTCGTTTAAATTCCTCGACCCTCTGTAGCCTTTGTTCTATGTCCAGAATCTTGGTTTTCTCCGTGTGTTTTGTTTCATGATGCCGTCTAATATTATACTCTTTCATCACCGCCACACTTTCTCCACATAGCAGACACACAGGTTTTCCAGCTACCTCCGTGAACATGTACTCCAACTCCCACCTTGTTTGAAAGCCCCGGTTTTCATTGTCCACCTTCCGTTTAGCCATTTTTGATTTTTGCTGTTTGCTAATGACTGCTGCTGATCCACTGCTGAATAAATCAAACCGCCCCCCGCTTTGCTCCCGCTCGGCGCGTCCCCGTTGCATTGTGGGAAATTTAGTATTCATGCGTACTCAGTGCGGGCTGCTGGCTTGCAGCGGCCTGCGGGCCGGATCTAATAATATATTGATATCGTCACGCGGGCCAGGTAAAACCCTCTCGCGGGCCTGATGTGGCCCGCGGGCCTTGACTTTGACATATGTGCTCTACATGATGAGCAACTTAGTCATTTTGATAGTAGGCTAATATATCTAATATAGATATAATCAACATGTTGCATTTATTCTAAGGATTTAATTTTTTTGCTGCTCCAGACAAATCATTTTTTGGGTCCAATATGGCTCTTTCAACATTTTGGGTTGCGGACCACAGGTTGAGCGAATAAAAGCAACTGATACACTTTATCATAATAATTTTCAATCACCCAATGTCTCAATTTCTGAGTGCATTATTTTTGTCTTGGGAATGAATAGTTGTTTGCAGTTTCAAGCCAGAGCCATGCAGATGTTGTCCAAACTGTGAAATGTTAGTCACCGTAAAAGGTTTGTCGTGCAACAGCAACCCTACCTCGCTTTCGTCCTCGTCATCACTCTACAGAGAAAATCGAAAGGTTATTCGGAAACTTCTAATGACAACATTGCTTATGTAATTAAAACATAGTTTGGAGACGCCAAATGTCACAGCAACTCAACATTTTTCTTTTTAACAAGGCACAGAGCTGCGTCTACATTTTTGGTGGGTCTCATCAGATTTCGGCCTCTTACAAGTTAAACACGGCATGTTTAACTTTTGAGCATCATTGATTTTAAATGACAAATATGAAAAAACAATTCATCGCAAAAAAGTTGATGTTCGAGGTGGTGTATGTAATTTCAAAAATATTGTACATTTGTTGCATGTGCAAGTACGTACAATTCTTAGACATGCTTGAATAAACTCTTTTTCATCTTTTCGGGGTTAGGATTGGCATTTAGACTGTATTTGAAACAGTCATTTTCTTACTTTCACCATTTCACGATACAATAAAAGAAAATCTCCACCACACATGTGATATCACTCTATCCCGCCAACCACTCCCCCACCTCCTTCCCTTAAGCATAATAATGCACTTTGTGGCGCTGTGTGGAAAAAAGTATAAAGGCTCTTTGAACTCAGGTGGGTATTGTTACCACATAATAGAGAAAATATTACATTTCATAATTTTTGGAGGACACCTCAAACTACGGGGGGTGGCACCGTTTGTATAGCCAAATTTAATGTTATCAGAGGCTTCACATCATGACTGTTGAACATACCTGTGACAAATGATTATTATTATTATTTTATCTCTGTACCAATTTTAAGCATTTTGCCATTTATGGTAATAAAAAGACAAAGCTTATAGTACATAGAAAGTTTTGTCCCTGTCATGTAGTACTTCGACAAGTAATGATTTCTGTCCCGTAGTTAGCCCCAAAAATTTGAAAGGGTCCAACTCAAGATTTAAGTCAATTGGATAAATCATTTCAACAACGGGGCAACAATACGTCCAGTGAATTTGTCCAAAAATCACCTGAGTTGGAGTTTTAACAATTCCTAGCTCACTTCGTATATATGTTAGGCGACGGCCATAATAGACTTAATTGTCCTGATCCTGTGCATCGGTTTTGGTGGTTTACAGGCAAATAGGACGAGATTATGTTTTGTTTTGCAACTCTAGGAAGCCCAATGGAGTATTTTTGCGTGTCGTCTTGAAGGATTTTATACATATTAAATTCCCACAGTCTTCAAAATACGCCATTTTCTACTGCTTCCAACATGTATGCTTAGTCTTTTAAAAAAGTCAGTTATTCTATAGTAAGAAGTGGCCTCAAGGCCCAACGTTAGGTCCATCACTTTACTTATTCAAGTGGAATACAGTGGGACCTCGCTACTTTGCGGTTCGACGTTCGCAGATTCAGAGCTTTGCGGTCTGTGATGGTTTTTTGTTTTTTAAAGGGGCGTCGCTACTTTGCAGATTTTCAAATTTTGCGGGAATCCCCCTTGGCCGACGACCCTAGCATGGCGCACCGTTCTCGTTTCCCGGCGCGCGGTTTTGGTGCGGCTTCTGCTTCACCGCCCCCTAACCCCACAGGTCCCCCCTACCCCTTTCCCCCGCGGCCGCCCGTCTGTCGGCCGGAGCCATCGAGGGCCGTGTAGCGCCATGAAGAGCCATCGCGGCCCAAGCGGGAGACGCCGGGCGCCGGTGTTGTGCCCAAATCCGACTCCCGTACAAAATCCTCCCCCCCCTCGCGTGAATGCGCATTTTGATGCACTTCCGACAGGCCGACCCGCTCGGCTTGTCGCGGTAACGTGCGTATCCCGCCCGAAAGTACCCGGGCGCGATACCTTTTTTTTAGGTGCGCCGCAACTTCGCGGATTTTCACTTATCGCGGGTGGTTTTGGTCCCCATTAACCGCGATAACCGAGGCCTTACTGTACACAATGAGAGACAGGCAACATCAATTTCAGCTCAGGAGGGGATGTAATCAGCTCAACAATGCCATAAAGTTCACCTTTTGTCCCGGTTAACAAAATAAATATAAAATAAAATTCCCTTGAATGTTGAGCATTTCGAGTAAGAGTTCCGCATAGACACAGTGCTCTCCTTTCAACTGTGGGATCCTTTTGGACAAATAATATTGAACTTTTTAATAGATTTACAATCAGGTTATGGGTTGTCCTTTTTGTAGAACAACAATAAACAACCTCAGTCTTTGCATTTGAGAATCGCTACAGACATTGCCTGTAAATAAAACCATTTTTGGGGCAGCAGTGGCTCAGGAGGTAAAGCGGTCGTCTTGGGATCAAGAGGTCGCAGGATCAATTACCGGCTTCTCCGTGTTATATGTCGAAGAGTCCAAGACACTGAATTCCTAATGCCCCCGATAAGCAGGTAGTTGCCTTGCATGGCTGACGCTGCTCTCAGTGTATGAGTGTGTGTAAATGGGAAAGTGTGAAGCACATTCTAAAGCACTTTGGTAGGTCTTCAGTGACTTGAAAAGCCCTATATAAATGCAGACCCGGCCACCATTAAGACATTATTTTGAGAACCTACGTCTTCGTTACTCAGACTCAAATGAACACACGAAGAAAAAAATACTAACTTGAAGAGATAAAAGACAGTTTGAACTGGACAGGGAGAGAAAACAAGAGACATAAAGACAGACTGTGCATCGTCCACTTACTTCTGTGATCAATTTCCCTCTAGTTTTGTTCCTCTCGCGATGGTTGGCCCGCTTGAGTTTCTGCTGCAGCACTCGTTCCCTAGTGGTGCGGTACTCCAGTGCAAACTCGCTGAGGATTTTGCTGAAGCGATGGATGCTGACATCTCGAATGGCGTACACGGGATGGCCCAGGTACAACAAGAAGGCGTGAAATCTACGGGAAGACATCCCAAATAAGTGTTAACGCCAAATAGACAACCAACAAAGCATGGGTGGCAGACCTGTTGATGATCCTCCTGTGCACGATCTTCAAAATGATAATCCTTTCCGCGCAGTCTTTGAGAAAATCTGACATTTTTTGCTTCAGCGCCACTTTCATTTCGTGCTTGGCGATGACCTTGAGGTGATCCCACGATGCTTTGCACCTTCGCTCCATCTGATTCAGGTTGTCTTGCAGCTGGTCGAAGTCCACCTGACGTTAAAAGGCAAAACTCTCTCACATGGATCTTTCGTGAGGACATAAAAGACAATGGGACCTGAGAATAACAGGGTTCTAACTAACACTGAGATCATCTGAATAAAATCACTTGTAAAGTACAATCAAGTTTTATTGTTGTGTGTACTCTACCATGACAGGTGATCTTGGGGTTTACTGTAAAACTTAGGGAGTTAGTAATCCAAATGCTACAAATAAAACATTTTCAATTTATAAACCAAAGTACTACTAAAAGTTACAAGGTTCTAACTGATTTCCCGTAATTTAAAAGAAAAAGACAAATAAACGCCAAAGTAACAGAACGTTTTTTGGGACGAACCAGGTTTACTTGTAGTAATTTTGAAAATTCACTTTGTGATAGTTTCATGCAAAAACTGACTCTAAGATCATCATCCCGATTTTAGCTAACCCACATTGGCTCTCTGTTACCTTATGATGTGATCTTAAGGTTCTGTTGGTATGATACAAAATCATGCATGGACTTGCTCCCTCATATCTTTCAGATTTAATTTCGCCCTATGTTCAGGTCCGGAGCCTTCGCTCTGAAAATGCTGGTCTCCTAGTGATCCAAGAGCCAAGAAGAGATCCGCAGGTTCCCGTGCACTCTCCATTTGGGCCCCGATGCTGTGGAATGCTCTGCCCCCTGAGATTCGATCTGCAACCTCAGCGGAAATGTTTAAATCTAAGCTTAAAACGCACTTCTATTCTATAGGTTATTAATTACCCATATTTCACATTGATAATAGCTGTTTATTATTGCAACATCCTTTGCAGCTTGGTCATCCTGGAAGAGGGATTACCTCTTGTACCGGTCCCTTCTCAAGGTTTTTCATTTTCCTCATGTTGGTTTTGAGTTTTTCCTTGCCTTTTTGTAGGTTTTGGATCAGGGGATGGTGTTGTTATAGTCTGTAGTTTGCAATAATCTTTGGTCTGGGCAGCAATTTGAGACGCTTTGTGATAACACACTGAACAGTTCCAGTGAGGTTGCAGATCGAATCTCAGTGGGCAGGTAATATTGTTTTGAATGAGGGAATAAATTTGTCGTATCATCTTGGTGGCCAAAAGTTGTCAGCAAAGTTTGCAATGGATGCTGCTGCTCTGTTTTTTTATCAGACTCAATGAAAAGGGGGGCTTTGACTCTTTAGGTGTGTATGCCGGTGTTATCCTTTGCATCTTTTTTGCTCATTTTGACGGTTTTGTTGTTGTTTCCCTTCCACTCTGGGATCGATTTTTCCCGCAAAAAGATTACCTGGTCCTCTTCACGGTCTTCGTCTCCTGAATGTTGGTCTGGAACTTGCGTTTTCATCACATTAGCACCCCCATTTCATCTGGTGTTCAGTGGTGTAGTTACACTTTAAATGCGTCGAATTTTATCAAACGTTTTATTAGTTATCTCGACAAAAATTATATCACACTTAATATCGTTAGCGTTTTATTGCCCAGGCCTAGTTAGAACCCTGTTATTCTCAGGTCTAGAGATGCGAAAATCCCACCCACCTTGGTCAGCCGGGTGACGGCTCCGATTTCGGAGTAGAGATCCGAGCTGTCAGGGAATTTTTCCACTACGATGGCGCAGGTGTGGTGAAGGAGGGACTGCTTGTGAACCGTGTCCTTCACCTCAGGGACTTTCTCGAGGTAACTCAGCTCAAAGCCTTTAGCCTGGAGGAAGAGGCACGCTCATGAGGAAAAATAGGTAAGGAGAGGGCCCGATTCTAATAGGGGCAATCAAAGAGCCTAACAAGAGCCCCAAATTGCAGCACATTTCCTCTCTGGCAAAGACACGAAAAGGCCCTCGAAGCGTGCCAAGAAGATATGTAGCTTCATTAGGTTGTGATTATCGGGAACCGCAATCTATTTTCAGGCTGGCGAGATTGCGGCGCCGGCCATAGAGGAGCGAATAAGCCGGCAAAAAGGAGCAAAGCGCACACAGGCTTCTTTGTTCTTTCGCCAGATTTAAATGTCAAACTCAAAACGAAATTCCGCCAGTTATTTATGGGAACGGGCATTTTTGATGTTGATGACTTGTACTTTCCCCTCGCATGTTTAGTCCTAGCGCGGATTCTGATGTGAGCTCTTTACACGAGACCCTTTAAATATTTGTTTATTTCTGTAAAAATATTGTGTAAGCTTTCCCACAAAATTTCCAGCTTTTCTTTTACCAATTGAAATTGTAATAGTCAACTATTATACATATAAAAGCATGGATAGATCTATTTTTGCTATCTGGTTAAAATTTGAGCACCTTTTTGTAGGACTACAAGCAACTTTCCTCTAATTATTTTTCAAGCTAACATTGTTCATTTATCTTAGCTTACATTAACATATTTGGTATTAGAGTAATCCAAAAGTAATGGAAAGTAATCACAGTACATTACTTCAATATTATAGGATCCGGGTTACTTAGCTGAAGACATTTTTCAACAGGTAATTTATAACTGTATCAGATTACATTTTTAAAGTAACCCTCCGAACGCTGCTCATCAGCTGAGCTCTGATTGGTGAATACTTGAGCTTGCAGTACAACTTGTATATAATAGGGAGGTTGCACGGATCATGAACGCTCTAAACACACTTAAAACTATAACAAGACGTTTTTTCAAACCAGGCCACAAAATTGTAATGAGCACATTACGATGTTGAAGTTCACTCACATTAGTGCCGTTAAGGAAGTTTCCGATGGCTAACAGTGTAGTCAAGATGTAGCGCAGGGTTGCGTTTTTCTCCAGTTGGTCCATTCCTTCCTTTAGATCCTGCAAAGGCTCTGCAACTTCCTAAAAACACAATTAGGTTGCTGCTTATTTTTATTGGAGTATCCTTAGTAACCCTATCGATTTTTTTGGAATATAGGACCATTTTAAGCAAACATAAACATTTCAAACAAGCTTAAAATTAAGAACGGTTTGGACTTTTTGCATTAATAGGGTTTTAGTACAGCCCTCTTCCTCTTCTTGCAAGCTTAACATTCATTGAAGTCTTCCTTTCTTATTTTGAGTGCTTACTAAACTATAAACTCACTGTTTTGAACAAACAACCTTTAGAAAATGGGTTTTGTTGTAAATACATGAAATGAAATGAAATGATCTGCATTTATATAGCGCTTTTCAAGTCAATGACTTCCCAAAGCGCTTTACATTTGTGCTTCACATTTCCCAATAGCGGCCATGATCTGTGCAGCCATGTAAGGCGCTAACCTGCTTATTGGGGGTATTGGGGGTTCAGTGTCTTACCCAAGGACACTTCGACATGTAACACGGACAAGCCGGGATTCGAACTGGGATCCCTTAATCCTAAAACGATCGCTCTACCTCCTGAGCTACTGCCGCCCCCAGGGTTTGTACACCAAATTCAAACACTTTTTAAGCACCTAAGCCATTTTCCCCCAACATTTTCCAGTATCCTCAAGGGACAAAACCTAGCCTCGATTAAAAAAAAGTTTTTTTTTGTTGACTTTGATGACTAAAATAAAGTTGCTATCTTGCTCCAGCATGTACTTTTGAGCTGGTTCTATCTATGATCTACAATCTTTTTGTGTCCTTTTGTTTCTAAAAACTGACATGAATTATGCCATTCTACTTCAACAGTACACGACCAGCTTCAATACGTCACACCTGTATGCAAACACAGTAAAGGCTGTATAGGTGTTGGGTAATAATGGACTTCAATACGGAAGACAAGAAAAGAAAGTACTGTATGTATAAAAAGCAGACAAATGAGCCAAATTTGGACTCATTCTATTGATACTGATTGCTCCAGAGCGTACATTCAATCTTTCAGTCCATGTGACTGGTAATTTTTTTTTGCATTTTCTTTTACTTATTTTAATTAATATTTTATTATTTTGCGTTTTTATGAAATTTGTGTTGCACTTTAAATCTGTTCAGTGTGTAAGACACTCAAATTGTTTTGTATTTAAAATTTCTTTTGTAGATCTGTGAACTTTTAAATGCACATTTCATGTGTTTTGCAGGGATCACCTGCAAAACATATGAAATTACTAATTAGTAAATAATTTGGTGCATTATGTTTTATTGATATTAAAAATATGATTCAAATAAAAATAATCCAAGGCGCCGAAAGAGCGGCTCTTCTCAGTGAGCCGAACCTAAAGAGCTGGTTTTCTAAATAAAGCTGTCTTTTTGGGTGTGAAAAATAAGGAGGTGGTGATACCTTACATCACAACGTCATAATGACAAGCCACTAGAGCAGGCGTGTCCGCGTCATTTTCACGCACTATAAAAAATGTATATCTTTATTTATTTAGTGGTCTTAAGAGTCAGACTTTTTAGAAACATTGCAATGGCAACAATTTCAAGCATTTCCAAGCACTTTACCCAATAACATTTTCCTGACCTCAAAAACACATTAAACTTTTCAAATATTTCAAGCACATGTACAAGCCTGTAAATATACTAACTCCAAAACTAGATAATTTTGCCTGGAAAGTTTGAAAAATAAAGTCCTTTTTCAAACAATTTAACAACCTAGAAAATTGGATTGAATTGATCCAGGTAATAGAGTGGTCCATTTTTGTGCATAGTTGTGAGCTTGTGAGTTGAGCAGGAACTAACAACATTTCTCTCTTCTTTTTTTTGCCGTTTCAGTGTAAACGGATGCACATGCATGCGATTAAAGCAAGTACACGTTGCAAACCTTCTCAATCATCTCGTAGTCCATCTTGAAGGCCCACAGCTGTAAGCGTGCCGACAGCTCACTGATTGAAGAGAGGATGAGGAGGAACTGTTCAGCGCTGCCCAGAGGAACTTCGGGATTCATCAGCTGGGCCTCTTGGATCCTTTGCTTCTCCTCGTCAGTTGGGATCATGGTCAGGATTTTCTAAAGGTGGGAAATTTGTGTTTGGTCACTTTGTTTTCACATAAAACGTCTGAAGGTGAAGAATAGCACGTGAAAGAATGTACATCGATTCTGACATTTTTCAGGACCTGTTTATGGCCAAACCACCCTAGGAATGCCCAATTTCGGGACGCTAAGCATGTCAGGCCTGGTTAGCAGTGTTGGGACCGTTACTTCAAAAATAGTACTAAGTTATGATTACTCACTCCTTATTCTAGAAAGCAACTTAGTTGGTAACTTAATTACTCTATATTAAAAGTAACTTATTACCAGGAAAGTAACTAATTCATTTACTCTAAAAAGAAGTTGTACGTCAAAGAATTTGAAATTTTATGAGCAAATACAAAACACCACGGTGAAGTTTACTTGTAGGGATGGCAATTTGTTTTTAAGGAACTGCTTGTTTTCATCTGGACTCACTAAAAGAGCCGTTGTTTTTGTTACTCTAATCCCTACATTGCTAATCTTTATGTAACATCATGCACAGAATGGATTGAAAAGGGGAAGAAATAAAGAAAAAAAGGGCTTCAAAGACCACAGAATGTCAACGTCTAATGTGTAGCTTTGTTTTTCAGTGCTATTCTTTATCATTCAGCCTGCTTTGTAACGTTATAGAGCATATTATTTTTTTAAACGTTTATTTTTCAGTTTCAAAACAATGGGAAAAACATAGAAATCTTGTATGAAACAACCCTCTAAGGGCTATACTTGACTTGACAAAATAGTAAAACAAAAAACAAAATACAATTACAAAAAGAAAAAAGAGATAAAGGAAGTAGAATACTTTTTTGGTTTTTATAAACGCTTTAACACAGAACAACTCAGTTAATATAATTAAAATATGTATAAAACTACAAAAAAAAACATACAATACAAAATAATTTTACCTTTTGCATCTCCAATAAATGTAAAGTCTACAACAAAGAATCCCTCAAAATTGCATATTGACCAATTATACGAGAAAGAAATGCGTCTCGGAGGGAACCAGCTGTTGGTTGGTGGGGAGCCATCTCCTTTCGTTTACTTGCAAGAGTCGGCTCATAGAGACACTTCGTTCGCGAACGACAAGTGCTCGAGTTTTTCGCGCTTCAGTCCTCTTTTGCCCTTTTCTTTCGGCGAATTAGTAAATAATTTATAATATTTTATTAGTTATTGCTATCCAACTACACGCTATTTGAAATTGTGAAATGCTTCCAAAAGACATTCTCCTTCACTTGTTTTCCTCTACGATAACACTGTATGTAACATCCCACATGCCGACATTTCTTGTGTAAATACCATGTAAATTATAACTATAGCCTTATCCCCCTTGTTTTATAACCTTATCTTCTCTGTTCCTTTATCTTCTTGGCTCATACCTCACTGTGAATGTGTAAAACTGGAGTGTCATGCCCAATTTCGTTGTCACAATATGTTAACCCATTTTGTAACAATGACAATAAAGGTATATTCTATTCTATTCTATTCTCTACTGTGTTCCCTGTGTGTGAGCTGACTATGCCCCCCCCCAAGGCCCGCCCCTTTTAAAGAGGCCGCATCCGGTGTGTGATCCGCCATGGATCCCAAAGATAAAAAAAAAAAGCAAAATAAGTGCAGACACCAAACCTAAACTGTGTCAATTTTATTTTATTTACTTCACCTTCCCAAAAGATTTCAATTTTATTTTACAAAATGCACGCTACGTTTAATTGCTCTCTTTTTGTTGGCCAGACAAGGGGCACATCCTACACGTCTGTTGTTTTTTTGTTTTCTAATAATAAAAATAGGATTTTTTTACTTGCATTTCTTTAATATTTTTATTTATTAATAACTTTTTATTTCTCACACACAATTCGACAGAGGGTTGACTCACCCACCATAGAGCAACACCAACAAAAAATATATATAATTGACATTCCCATAAATACATAAATTATAAAAGAAATACAAATAAAAGGGGAGGTGTTTAGACGTCAAGTAAAAATTGTGTAATAGGCTTCCAACTTCAAGAAAAGAAAAAAGATAGCATTTCTTTAATTATATCAAAACAATTAAACATACCGTAATTCATGAATGGCGTAACAAAGTTAAACTTGAGGATATATCCTACAACAGAATAGTTCATCCTTCTCCAAAAGATGCACTGAATCCAATTTTCATTGTGATAGTAGGCTAATGATACATACAGCTTGTGTTGTGTTCATTAGAAGGCTTTCAACCTTTTGTGGCTCCTGACAAATTTGTTTTTCAATTTTTTTGGTCCAAAATGGCTCAACATTTTGGTTTGCTGACCCCTGTCCTAAATGGGATCAATTAATTTTTTTTTCAAAATAAATAACTAACAAAATGAAATGAATTGAAATGATTGCATTTATATAGCACTTTTCAAGTCAATGACTTCCCAAAGCGCTTTACAGTGTGCTTCACATTTCCCAATAACAGCCTTGTATTGCAGCCATGTAAGACGCTAACCTACATATTGGGGGTATTAGGGGTTCAGTGTCTTACCCAAGGACACTTTGACATGTAACACGGACAAGCTGGGATTCGAACTGGGATCCCTTGATCCCAAGACGAGCGCTCTACCTCCTGAGCTACTGCCGCCCACAATAAAATAAAGACACTTTATATGCTGTCAGACAGCAATAAGGTATGTCAACAGTCACACTCATCCCTTTTTAGTGGGAATGTTTAAATCTAAGATTAGAACACACATTAAAAGACAAAGTCATCGTAGATCATAGAAAAGAACAGATCAAAATAGTACAAAGCAGGAGGTAAAGTGCTCGTCTTGGGTACAAGGGTCACAGGTTTGAGACCCCTCCATGATTTATTTTCTAAGTGGGAGAAATAGCAAAATAGTAGGGGGTTCAAATACTCGTTTTTTTTAACTGTATGTCGAAGTGTCCTTGGGAGAGACACTGAATACCTAATGCCCCCGATAAGCAGGTATTTGCCTTGCATGGCTGATGCTGCTACGGTATGTAAGTGTGTCAATGGGTAAGTGTGAAGCGCATTGTAAAGCGCTTTGAGAGGTCTTCATTGACTTGAAAAGCGTTATTTAAATGCAGACCGTTTACATTCATTTCTATTTAAAGATAACAATCCTTGTGAATACAACATTATGTTTATTTTTTTCTGAACATTATATCATAATTGATTTAAATTCAAATGCATCTTTCCTTAACTTATAACTCAAACGGTGTGTAATATGTATGTATACTGTAGTTGTAGTTGTATTTTTCTGAATTAATGACATCTGGAAATGATGACTTCTAAATGATTGGTAAAGAATACTTAATCTCAATCCCTTATTTGTGAGCCACTGTTGGGAACCATATCATCCATATTCAAGACTTTCTAAGAAAATTTGGATTTTCTAATAGAGTTAACCACTCTATGTAATGTAATAAGAGACACAAATGTCAGGCATTCTTGATCTATTACAAACCAACTGAAATATTGCAAGCCTTTTAAAATATTATTTAAATACTGCTGATTACAGCTTGCATCCTTTTAGCATATTTTTTTACGATATTCCAATATTTTGAGATGTCGCATTGGCAGTTTTCACCATAAACGGCTGTATTAGAGTATTAAAAGACAATATTTACTTTATTTGGAATGAATGCTGCCGCAGTCCTATTTACGATAAGGGGTGCAGAAAATGGTTGGATGGATGGAAAGAATGTAGAATGTATGACATTTTTAATCACATAACAGAAAATAAGGAACTTCAGAGCGGACTCATGAATTTGTAAGATGAAGTAATTGTCTGTCTTCCTTACCTCGATGCCTTCTTTGTTTAGGGCATACTCATCAAAGTTAAGGATGGCTGTCTTGATGGTGCGAGGAGGGGGCAAAACGGTCAGACCGATGTTGATGGCGTTGCTGCGTTTGGAATCCAAGACTATGATTTCTTGTCGTTTGGCGTCAACTGCTGCTTTCTGCGGGACACATCAACAATCAGCCATTTCGTACAATAGACTAAATAGATCTCTTCCCACCATTTCATTTGTGTAGATCAGTGTTTTTCAACCTTTATTGAGGAAAGGCACACTGTACGTCAAAATTGTTTTGAAATTAATAATCTTTCTAAAGCTCACATTGTCAGTATTACGTTTTTCTTATCTTCTGTGTTCATCATGGCTAAGGAGGTAATACATGTTACTCATTTTGGTTGATAATTTTGCTGTAATTTGGGATTGTATTGCATTTTTAACCTGTTTTTTAACTTTTACTGTATTTTACATTGTTTGTCTCTGCTACATGTGTATGGAAGCAAATAACAACAGAATAAGAACTAACATCTTCCCAATAGCCATTACCACCCTGAAATCCAATTTCAACCAGTTCCTGACACAAGCTACCATTCCACCCTGCCTCAAGACCTTCACGACCATCCCCATCCCAAATAAGTCATCAGTGGTCAGCCTCAATGACTTCAGGCCTGTCACACTTACGCTAGAAGCCAAGTTAATTCATAATTACTGCCATTGTTTTACCTTGGTAACAGGCAGCTCCTTAGATTTGGATTCAAACAGTTGCTCCAGCTTTGATGTGTCCAGTTTCAGTGGCTCGAGTTTAGACCACAAGGACTCCTTACAGAGCTTATGGCTCTTGCACTGCCAATCCACAGGGCGCACCTCCTTCCAGAAGAGCCGGATTGTCTTTTTTTTCTTGAGGAACAGAGGAACGTCCCCCCGATTAAGCTGTGGGGAAGGAAGTGGCATAAAGGACGGATTTGCGCGAGCTGTTTTGCCAAAGACAAGTGGAGGTGGGGGTGGCGGTAGACCGGGTTTGCACAGAGGAGGAGGGGGCGGTGTAAGGAGATCGCTGGAGCCCATCACACTTTCCATCTCTAGAATATCCATATCGTCTTCTTCCCGAAGGTCGGTGAAGTCTATTTCCTTAATGCGTAGCTCCCTGGGTGTGGCCATTAGCTGGTCCCAGATCTGGTCTGATTCCTTTTTCTGAGCACCGCCAGGAATTTTGTCGCTCATAGTGTGAAGTTCCTTTGATGCCTCGGTCTCGCTTGGAGACGTCAGCCCTTTGACCAGGTCACCGAATATCTCCGCCACGGCTCGTACGGTTCCTTGCTTATCCACAATGTCCACTTCCATTTTCTTCACATTGCCTTCTTGGGCCTGCCTGTGAGCTTCCAGTGTGGAGATCCTGCTAGCTAAGCTGGCCACAGAAGGGTTGGTCTCCTCAGGGTCCTTTTCAAATTTGAGTAGCGTTTCTTTTTCAGTTTCTCTGTCATCGTCCTCTTTGATGGGGGAGTGAGCGTAGAGCATGTCCAACATGAAGCGCTTGTTGTTGAGAATGTCGTTCTCTTCGGAGATCTCGACACAATCGCTCCACTGGCCTGTTAGGGGGGAAGGACGTGATGCTCTCAATTTTTCATCAAAGGAATAAAATATATATAAAACATATATAACAGGGTCAGAGATAGTTTGTTTCCTAAGCGCCATCACCACTCTAAACAAGCGCACAAGACTGTTGATTGGTATTTGTATATTAATTATTGAATTGTTTTGGTATTTTGTTGCTTCTAAATGTTACTGTTTTTAATTGCACCATTGTTATCTATGACATCAAAGAGATTTCTAATTCCAATTGTAACAATATATACATAGTCATAAGATACATATACTGTACTTTTTTCATTTTTTATGACTACAAATGACACTACCTCTGTAACATAGGTGTTTGATTATTTTATTAATGAATTCTTTTAACAATCCCTAAACAATTTATTAAAAACAGTATAGAATGGTCCTTGTTAGACGGAATTACCGGTAATTTGAACTTTGCAAATGTTTAGTTTAATAAAGGACCACAACAGACCAATACTATTTATTGTTTAGAGGATGAAATTCTCAAGAAGGGTTGTTTGACAACATACACTGGAAGGACCAGGGAATTAAATAAGTAGGAATTGTTTTGAAATCTTAGTTATCAGTGGAGGCATAGACTATGAGGTGAGTTTGAGGTATCATTACTTGCTTAAGTGGTTGACACCTGTAACGGCTGCCCTCTAGTGGTCGTTTCCCATTAAGTACGCCAAAATTAAAAATTAGGAGCAATCATTAAAAAAAAGCAATTTCAATTAAATATATCATATTATTATTTATTATATTTAGGATTTATTATTATTTTTTTTACTTTATGTAGTCATAGTGGTAGGGTGGGTGGATCCCTTGACCACTAGGATCGTAGGGGCACCATTTCCTGTGTTTCTTGGGTGGCGCCTATATCCTCATACTGTATCTCTATATATGGGAACATAAAAGGATAGTGTGTTATTTGACCACCAAATGTTCACTGTATTGTGTCATGAAATTGAAAACATGTGCTAAAAGCACAAGGAAGAATACAAACTATGTTTTACCGAAAATAATAATTTTACTCTGGAAAGTTACTTGTGAAGTGTCCTTGGGCAAGACATTGGACCCCTAATATGCCTGACTAGCTATCGGTAAGTGTGAAGTACATTGTAAAGCTTTTTCTTCAGTGACTTGAAAAGCGCTATATCAATGGAGAAATTTCTGGCCGTGAAGCATACGCTGTTGGGCGCTGTTGGACGCTTTGAGACCGCCATATAGACGAGATACAGCAGTGCTTTACTCGCGGTCGGAAATTCACACGCGGTTGGCCGCGCGAAAAAGTTTTGAGCTGCTCAAAACTTTTGAGCAGCTCAAAACTTTGAGCACGTGTTAACCGCGGGCGGCACACGAGGTAATGACGCGAAAATGACGCGGAACGATGTGCTCTGGCCGCGGCCAGGGCGTGGTTACATATGGGTAGGGTGGGAAATTTCAGCGGGTAATCGTGGGTGGAGCATGGTAATAGCATGTTCTGCGCCTGTATCGCGGTGTTATTACATGAAATTAGCGTGTTACGCGTGTGACGGTCAAACGCCTTTCTCCGCGTATATACAGCGCGATTTGCCGAGCACACGTCAGTTGTGCTCGAGACGTCAAGGGGTGAACATGGATCCCCGTCACCGTAGTGACCTCGTCTTAATCCATTTTTATTTCTTGACATTTATTTTCATTTCATAACAAGATAATAAAATCAAAATGAAAAACGATTACAATAATAACATATTGACTTCTTCGGTGCCATAGCTTGAAATCTTGATCTTCACGGGACTGTGTCTTAAGCGGTTAGGATTTCTACAGCCCGGTGTTATGCCGAGAAATGCATCCCTGCCGAGATTTGCATCCCCTTGCTACTACAACCACTTTTACCTCGTTTTATCTCACTTTTATATCACTTTTAGGGAATATAATGGCGAACATATACCCAAAACCACTTCGTCTTGCATTTGTTGGGAATGTAATACAACTTAAACCATTCCGTCTTTGTTTTTGTTGTGAACGTAATCGAACGGTAATGCACACCGTATATAAAATCCTCCCCCCCTCGCGTGAACGCGCCTTCTGCTGCGCTTCCAACAAAAGCGATCGTATTCTATATAAAACGCTTATTAAAACAATAAAGCGAGCTAATTATAACAATTGGGAGATCCTAGTCTATATAACGCGTTTATTTAAACAATAAAGTGCGATCGTATTCTACAAAATGCGTTTGTTAACGCGGATGAAAAAGTCACCAACGTCAATTTTGCGTAGGAGTCGGATTTGGGCACAACACCGGCTCGGGAGCTTTTATACCCGTGGTCCACACGAGAAAATGACGCGGAAATGACGCGATGAGGAAGCGGAACAGTCGCCGGCGTCTGTTTTGCGGGCATACCACCGATGAACAGCGGGTTGGCCAATTTTGCGCATTTTCCATCGCGGGCAACCACGGACAAAAAAAAAACGCAAAATTTTACCCGCGATACAGACGCAAACGGCTGTGTGACCGGGCCCTTAGAGACGAAGTCCCCAAAAAGATAAAATGTCCTCTCCCTACCTGCTTCAAGGGCATTTTTGACCTTTTCCTCACGCTCCTCCCTCTCCAGTGTGCTGCTGGTGGAGGAGATGCTGGATGCCGAGCAGTTGTCTTTCTCATTCACTTCCTCGTTCTGCCTCTCTTTCTCGCTCAACACAATATTTTCTTCCACATCCTTTTCTGTTGCCGCAACCATCTCACAATCTACATCTATCTCAACCTGCTCAACATCTGCGGCGACGTCTATACTCGCCACCATAGCTTCCTCGGCGACCTCCACTTCATCTGCCGCTTCCAGTACGTCCACCTGCTCTTTTACTATGTTCACTTTCTCACTCTGCTCTTCCTCCTTAGACTTCCCTTCTTCACGTCTCTCTTCATTCCTTACTCCCCTTTCCTCACACTCCTCTGGCTCTTCATCTACATTCTGAACTGGTTGAGTGTCAGAAAGATCCTCCGTGTCTGCAGGCGTCTCTCTTGCAGCCATATTTGGTTGCGAGGGAGGAGAGGGACAAAGTTCTGATCCTTTCAGTTCTGACGATGGACTTTTTGTTCTAGGTTGAGTGCCAGGTTTTAAAGCCGGAATGAATTGGTTTCCTGGAAGTGAAAAATAAGTCAAATCAAGGCAAGTCAATTTATTTCTTTAGCCCCAATCACAAGAGTCTCAGAGGGCTTCACATCTGACAGACCATGTAATTAATTCCACAGGAGGCCCCAAAAAACCCTCAAAAAACATTTTAGGATTATAAGGTGCACTCTAAAACCCAGAATTAGCAGAAAATCTGAAAGTAGCTCGGAGACAGTTTCTTTGCGAGGGCTATCAACACCCTAAATAAGCGCACACGGCATTAAAATATATACCTTGCAAGTTGAATTCAAAAATGGATTTGCAGCTAAATGTTAATGCACTATTTTCATTGCACTATTGTTAAGTTGCATTATCTTTCCTTGCACTTAAATTACAAAAGAAAGTGCACTTGCAATTTAGGTCAGGTTACCTTGTAAATATTTTTACCTATTGATCATAACATTTTTTTATCTAACTCTTCTTTTTCACCACGTTGTTTTCAACAACAATAACGGCTTTTCTATTCTATTCTTGTTATCCAGTCATATACACCAGATATAGTTCTGAAATACATCAAATTGAATATGCATGAATAAATACAGTAGCCATTTATAAATCTAGTAACTTTAGTTGTGAATCTAGATATTCTAATATATACAGGTATCTAGATTTAAATGAATTAGAGCAATTCGAATTTGGTCATTTTAGAATATGATTTCAAGTTTGGCATACAGCACTTCTCAAACTCAACTAGATTTTATGTATAGGGTTCTGAGAAATAAAATAGGAATGTTAATTTTCACTCTAAAACTCCACATCATAGACTAAGAACTGTTTTAGTCAATGAATGAAACACAAAACATAACACAAAGATCCTAATTCAGGGCGATATTTATATAATTTATATCGACAAATAAAAATATGATAATCAAAATAAAGTATTGCCTTGTAAATCTATATTTCAGTGCATCTTTTTTGTTGGGGTCAGGCGCACCTCCTTCCACCAGAGGGTGATCTAAGCATTTCCCACCTGTCACTAATTAGCCTCACACTTCTTTGAGACATTTTAGGACAGCATTCAGGGTAGGGTGATTTTTCTTTCAAGCTTTTTTTTTCACTATCACATTCCTGGTCCATCCTGATTTCTGAGGTTTGTTGTATATATTCTTTTTGATTCAGCTTTACTGTTATTTTTGACCTTTTTTTTAACTTCATTGAGCATTTTTGTGATTATATGCAATCATCTTGAGTACTATAATGTTCCTGCTTTCCTGCATTTGGGTCCACCGGCAAAATTTCACAATTTTTCTCCATTTTAGTCCCATGCGGTACAAAATCGTGCTTTTCCTTATCTGAAATTCAAACCTTTTACCTGATGTCTCCCGAACGTCAGGAGCCTTCTCTTGCTGCGATGCAATAGACGAGGTGGTGACACATCGCGAAGCCGATCGGACGGCGGTGTTGGAACTCAAGCACAGCGTGATCTCTGTGCGGCCTCGTATGGGCACCCTAGGCCGCTCTCGCTCAAATTCCTCGGCTGCGATCCTCTCCACGGCTTTGTACCTGTCCCAGCGATAGAAAAAAGACAGTGGCCTTAAATCCTTACGATCTACACTTCAATCTTGTTTATACATTAATTTGACTTTGCTTTAATCACTGCATTGCTGTTTTAACAGATTTAATGCCACTTCTGGAGATTGAAGCAGACTGAACTGGACGAACTAAATCAAAATAATCCTCAGGGCTTAGGAGTCTCCAATTGTTTTCAAGCTGAGAGTTAATTTTTGTTACTTATTAGCTCAAAGGGCACGCAGTTTGATATCATTTTCTAAAATAGCTATAACTAGATGGCTTGCTAAATAGCTAAAAAGGTTGGTTGATGAGAAATTTAAACAGATTAAAATCCAAAAGGGAGCTAGATAGTTAGCTAAATAGTAAAAATCAATCTTAATTGTCGACTAAAAGGCTAGAAACAAAGTTAGATAGCGTGCTAGAAAGGAGCCCAAAATTTAACTTTAACAAGCAAAAAGGGTTAAGCCAGATACATACACATTTTTTTTAAAAAGCTAGCTTGCTAAATAGCTTGAAAGGTAGCTTGAGATTTAGCTAGAAAGGTGAAAAGGTAAAACAAATAGGGAACTAGACAGTTTGCTAAAAAAAGTAAATATGCATATAAATAGCTAGATAGAAAGTTAAAAATATACCTATATGGTTAGCTAGCAGCCCAATATTTAGCTTGACAACAAGATAAAATGTTAGCTAGATAGCATGAAAAAAATGTCAAAAGCTAGCTAGATATCTTGTTAAAAAGCTAAAAGGGTAGCAGGATAGCTAGCAAAAGAACTGCACATTTTTTTTTGCACATTCGTTTTATAAAATCCAAAAATTGGAATTTAGTTTTTTTTCCTGTAAAACAAATCAAAAAGATAAATAAATTATTTTTTAAATACACATTCTTATTCTACTCTTTTAATTATTGCTTAAGAATAATTATCAATACTTGAATATATTTTTTTTGTCCATCAAGGTTATGAACTGGAATTTATTTATCTAATTTTCCAAAATAACTTATTTCATCACAATTTTATTACCAGGTTAACGATTAAAAATGGGTTAAATAGACCCAGTCAACCAACAAACAATGATTTTACAAGTCAATTTTCAGTAAACCAAGGCGTGCGTCTTTTTGGTCGTGATTTATGCCGTAGGGTCGCCACGGAAACCAGGACACTAGTAAATCACATTGCCCCAGCACTGGTGAACTTATCAGAACAGGTCCTCGTGCACTTCAAGTGTCCTTAGGGGGCACCTTGGTGCCCGTGAGCACAACGTTGGAGACCCCTGCCCTAAAATACGTAAATAGAAAGTACTTATTTGTAAAGTTTGCATACTTTTTAGGTTGGCAGTGGAATGATGGATTGACATTTTTTTAAATCATTTCAACTCATTCAACTATAGCAATACTGTTGGAAAAAACTGCATTTGATCTCTTTTCACATAGTTTATATTTTACAGATAATAGATAATTGTCCCATGACCCCCCACATCTTCCCCAAATGAAATGAAATGTTTATTGAAGGTATTGTTGGATACATTAATCAAAACATGACACAAAGAAAAAACTAATGCTGAGAGTGAGCATGGCCAAATATGGTCACCTTGCGCCCCCTCTCCTAAGAAAATTTGACAAATCTATTTCTGCCAACCTTTGCTTAAAGGTTTGCACCGTATTTGCACTAATAACCCGGTCAGGCAAAAAATTCCAAATTTTTGGTATCCTGAAAGAAATAAAGTTTCCATGCAAGTTGCTGGTAGGTCTAGGCACCCGTAACTTATATCTGAGACCACGTAAACCATCAACATGACAGAACTTAAAAAATTGATCAAAAGGCACATCGATCATTCCATGTAGTACTTTGAACACAAAAATTAAATCAAATCGAATTCTGCGGAGCTCCAAAAAGTCCAAATGTGTTTTATTTAAAGAACTATGCGTATACACACACTTGTAATCTTGCTCATTTTATTTATTTCAATAATTTTACAATATCTAAACATATTTTTCCTACTTGTTTGTATATATATGGCTCGTTTTTAGTATTATTTTATCTCATCTCATCAGCTGCACTGCTTATCCTCAGTAGGGTCGCGGGGGTGCTGGAGCCCATCCCAGCAATCATCGGGCAGTGGGCAGGGGACACCCTGAACTGGTTGCCAGCCAATCGCAGGGCAGTATTATTTTATATTTATATTTAATTTTATAATTAATTATATATATTAGATTTAGGTATTATTTATATTTTGGTTGTAGTAAGATATTTTTTAAAAGCGTTTTTTAGTATTGTTCTTTTTTTGAAAATTATGTTAGAAATAAAATAAGAATAAGTAAACAGGAGAAAACACTTGAAAATAAAATTTCAAACAGTAATCACTTTTTTAATGAAGTAAAATTGGAAGAAAAGTATTCAATATGGCAGAGTTTTGATGCTTTTTAGTATATTTTACATTTTTCAATTTGAACTATTTATGGTCAAATTAAAGAACAGTATTTAACATTACCAATGATTTATCTTATTATATCTGAAATATAAGACAATTATTAGAGTATTTGTTTTTTTAATTTAAATGGTTATTTACTCATTAAAATATATTAAAACAAATAAGAATATTAATGAAAATATGTGTACCCTTTTTCTTGTTTTAGTAGAAAAAAATAATTAAAACGGTTCAATAAATATAAATGGTCTGCATTTATATAGCGCTTTTCAAGTCACTGAAGCGCTTTACAATGTGCTTTACACTTACCCATCACACACCGATAAAGGCGTCAGCCATGCTTAGCATTAGGGATTCAGTGTCTTGACCAAGGACACTTTGACATATTACACAGAAGAGCCCGGACCTGCGACCTCTTGATCTTAAGACGAGCGCTATACCTCCTGAGCTACTGACGCCCCATGAGAACAATGAGCAAAATCCTCCGTATGCTAGAATAAGCAAAACTATCTAGCAGCAGGGATAGATTGATTGATATCGTATTTATTTAAATCATTGTTTTGGATTTGTTTTTGCTGTGCATTGGTTATCCTCAGGGCGGCACGGCGGATGGATGATTAGCACGCGGTCCCACATTGAGGAGGTTCAGGGTTCAAGTCTAGCTACAGCAGCCTCCCTGTGTAGGGTTTGCCTGCGTGGGTTTACTCCGGTTTCCTCCCACATTACCCGAAAACATGCCTTTCAGGTTAATTGGATGTGAATGAGCGAGTGAGTTGTCTGTCCCTGTGTGCTCTGCCCTCTCCCAAATGTCGACTGGGGTGGGCTCGGGCACTCTCGCAACCCTACTGAGGATAAGTGGTGCGGATAATGGATGGATGGTTATCCTCAAGAGCACCAGATAAAACCCACCTTTCCTCTCTGGCTTGTCTCGCTTCCTCCCTTCTGTCCACATAGTCACGACTACAAACAGGAATGAAGCAAAAATGATTGCGTGTACTGACAATACAACAACTGCGCTGCGTTTTCTCGCAAAATGAGACTGACTTGAACCGTTCCTTTTCCTCCCTCTCGATCTTCTGCAGACGCTCCTCTCGTTCCACTCGCCTCCTTTCCCTCTCGGCAGCCAAAGACTCTTGATGCTGCCTGTACGAAGAACTCAGCAGGCCTCCTACCACGGGTCTGCACGCACCAAGTATACAATATTTGTGCGATGAGCGCTTGTTATATGGATTGTATATTATCATGCACGCCAACCTGTCCGTTTTTAACTCTGGCGTGCAGCTTGCCGTGCTCGTGAAGCAACGGCTGGGCGATGTCTGGTGGGTGCTTGCATGTGGTGCTTCAAAGGAAGCAACTCTGTGAATAAAAGTAGGAAAAAACCCTATCACAAATAAAAATCAACAATTTACAACCCACTATTTTCACTATTATTACAACTTAGGTCAGTCTACAAGCACTACCCTGTACAGACTTTGCCTATATATATATATATATATATATATATATATATATATATATATATATATATATATATATATATATATATATATATATATATATATATATATATATATATATATTGACATTGTTCTCATCTTATTTTCTTCTTTAATGTCTATTCCATGTGCTATTTTGAGCTTTTCCTATTTATAATCTACAATCTTTTTGTGTCAATAGGCTGCTATAAACCAACATGAATTCTGCCATTCTACTTCAGAGATGCACGTGGAGCTTCAATACGTCACTCTTGATTACAAACACAGAAAGGGCTCAATAGGTGTCGGGTAATAATGGACTTCAAAACGGAAGACACAAAGGAAAGTATTGCATGTATAAAAATCGGAAAAAATTAGCCAAATTGTGACTCATTTTCATGATATTGATTGCTCTAAAGCAGAATCCATTCATTTTGGAATCTTAGAGACTACATTGTTTAAATCTAGACTTAAAACACACTTCTATTTTGTAGCATATGAATGACCTTTATTTTATGTTGACAATATCTGTGTATTATTTATTATTGCAACATCTGTTGCAGCCTGGTCATCCTGTGTGGTCCCTTCTCAAGGTTTCTTCATTTTCCTCATGTTGAGGTTTGAGTTTTTCCTTGCCCTCATGTAGGTTTTAGATCAGGGGATGGTGTAATAAAAGTGTTGGTCTGTGCAGCCCTTTGATAGTCTTTGTGATTAAGGGCTATACAAATAAACATGAATTGACTTGACTTATTTCGATTGATATGTTTTGGGTGTTTTTTTAGAGGATCCATGTCTAAACTGATTAAAATAGAATTCTTTAACAAAGTTCATTGATGGCACACAATGGTAGCAAAGCACCAATTTTTGCCCAAAATAGACTGCTGAACTCTAACATAGCTTCTGGACACCGAGAAGCCACTAGATCAGCGCTGGGCAAACAAATGTTTGATTAATTTTATTTATTTGAATACATTTTCGCACTCATGAGCCAATATACATCCAGACATCTAAATGTACGTCTTATATTTGGTTATTTCATCTTATATTTGGTTATAAACAAAACAATGTCATCAAACTGTTTGAACCAAACTGACTTAAAATAAAGTCACACCGGGGACAAGAGAGGCATCAAAACGACAATATTCTATTAGTCGTGCTTTATTTACAATTATATATATGCTAAAGTGATACTTTGAATTGTTTGGCCTTTTAAAATATAAAGAAAGAAAACAAACAAAGCAGTTTCTTGTAAATATGTAGGGCTTGGCCACTGCTAAAGGAGAGAAAGAACAAGCAGGCCTATAAAGTTGTCTATTCATGTTAAGATTTACTCTACATTCCGAACAATAAGAAAAGTTCAAGGCAGCAGCAACTATTAATACCACACATCCTTACGTAAGAATCAAGGGGAAGATTTGCAAGTTTGGTGGAGGAGAAACCAATTAAAGCAGTTTGGCAATGAGAAGAAATAAACAACAGCAAGGCCAATGCTAGAAATAGAGAAAACATCATTCAAATTTGGCTGCTTTTACCTTTCAGCGCAGTCGCGCTTTGTTCGAGCATTAAATGTTTTTGTGTGACTGAAGTTTGAAGCGAATTGAAAACAAATCGACAAAAAATGAAATGAGACAGTGGTTCATACATCAAGATACGGACAGATAGCAGGATGCAAAAAAAACTTGCAATATTACCTACCTGCAAGATACAGACGCTCCCCTACCTACGAACACTCGAGTTACGGAAAACGGTAGATACGAACATTTTTTTCTAGATATCGAAAAATATCCGGACATTGCTGTAAGTTCTATTTTACCACGGTGGAGGAAGTCACCTAACTCTTAAAGCTTATCTTCCAAAAGTAAGATAAACCCAACTTTATTAATCTTTATATAGCATACTATTTTATGAAATGTTTCGTTTTTAGTACATAACAATACAGGTTACTTATACAATCCTTAAACATACTTAAATAAACCTTAAACATAAATCCCATACAAAATATAGCACTGAAGCAACTTACAAACAAATTCAACTTATGATCGTCTCGTTCGTAAGTAGAGCAGCGTCTGTAGTCCCAATACCACTACACACAATGAGCAGACAATAAAAATGTTTTTTTAACTTTTGTCCTTAACATAAGGAAAATTCATTTTCGAGAGTGAGGATTTTACATTTCAAGTGCGGACATCTTCATCACAAGCACTATACTTTTGCACTTCTGAACCAATTTTCATTTTATCATTCCTGATGACGATAAATTGTATTCTTAAACTACTTCTCTAAATACAGCGTTTTGCCTGCAAACAGTAACACCACTGAGCCGTTGACTCACTCCAAATTCCCTTCCTAAAATAATACTTGTTGACTTGTTTTGTGTTAACAGTGGCTTGGATCAAAAATGAAAATGAGACACGAGTTATAAAAATTTGTTTCCCTGCAATTGAGAAAAGGCGGTAGCAACTTTTTCCTTAATTCTCCTTCAACCACAAATCTTTAAAGATGTCAGACAAATTGCAGTGGGAGGAAACAATGTGATGACTAATGTTTGTACAAAATAATACATTTACTGTGCCATAGTGGATACAAAGGAGAAATTGGAATTTGTATGCTAATTTGGAATTTATTTTCGATTGATATTGCTGTTACGATTTGCAGTTGACACATGGGAAGATGGCATGCACATCTAACTAATTGACTTTTCTGCATTTTATAAAAACTGTGACACTGATCTGAACCGGTTACCATTCAACTGAGCCAAACCAAAAATAACTAAATACCGCTATAACCATTTTCCATTTTACTGATTGCGGCGCCACTATGCTAATCCTTGCTAAGCGGCATAAAACCTGACCAGAACCATTTGTAACCATAGAAGAGCCACAAAAGAAAAACAATCGGAATAAAAAACAAACTAGCAAGGCTTGCAATTATCATATTAGGTTGTGAGTCATAGTCCAAAAGCCAAATAATTGTGCTAACTATGGTATAACAAATCTTAAAGCGACTGTGTGCAATACTTACTGCCTCCTAGTGGTACAAAAAAACTTTCATTCAGTTAAAAAACAGCTTACATTTTAATATTAGGCAAAAATGCATGAACTGTCATACCAATGTTAATTTTGTTGTTTGTTAATTTTACATGGTGGAATCCCTACCTAAGGTTGCTGCCATGTTTGTCTGGCAACTTGCGCTATGCTGTGCTCTGTGGCGCTGGTTTTCGTTCGCATTAGACAATACAGTGCCATCAAGTGGTTAAATATTACACAAAGTACTTTTAAAGAGATGACGAGCAATATTTGCCCATTAGTTGTCACTGTATCGTGTAGCGTAACTGAAAACGTTTGCTACAAAGCACAAGGAAGAATACAAACTACGGGGACTCAAATTGACCTAACCGCACCAGTTTTCTTCTCACTTTTCTGCAGAGCCTTTCATAATATATTTGTTTTTGAGAGGGTAATGGCTGTGAAAGTCGTTTTTGGTGTTATGCCAACAAGTAAGCGGTGTCTGCTAGCATACCAAATGCATACCTGTCAACCAGTACGTTGTTGCTATACAAATTAAGTTTTTTAAGCATTTTAAGATGAGTATGGCGTAAAATCGGGTATGCATAGATTATTAAGAAACTGCAAATCAAACGTGTTTGCTGCGGTAGCCTATATTTGTATAATTTTTTTTCTTCGTGGCAAACAAAACGAGCGATTTGATGTTAATGTGTGCATACGTGTGCCGCCATAGTATTTCCCATTGTGTCATTCCCATCATGTGTGAAAAGAGCAAAAGCACATTACATCATAGTTTTTACGTTTTTTGGGATACAAACATCAAGTCGTGAAACGGCGTATGTTAAACGAAAGGGGCAAAAATCACAAAGAGTGAGAGCAAATGAAAGGACGAGAATAGGGATTGATACAAACTTGGAAGGTGTGGAATATTCATATTGTGTTGCATGCAAGAAACACGTGAATATATCTGGCTTCAGTTTCCATGATTTAAATACGCAGTTTGATATAAAGAACCATGTCAAAAACGTAGACATTTCGAAAACCTATAAATTCATAGATGTTCGTTTTGCTTATAAAAAAGAACAAGAGTCATCACCAGCTGCAAAAGTGACGTACAGTAATCCTTCGCTGTACATTGAGTTCTGCATTCTGATTGGATAAACAGAGGAAGAACAGAGGAATATGCTTTCTCTTGCCAACAAATGTGGACTTCTCGACACACTAAAATTGCTCTTGAGCCACATGCGGGTCTTTGGGGTTCCCTAGTGGCTCCCTAGCGCTCCCTAGTGGCAAAGTACCAGGTGAAAGAAAGCGGAACATGCTCTCAATCCATAGAGATATGCGATGAAACCCAAAAATTATTTTAAAAATTACAATTTGTTACTCAGAAAATATTTGTCAAATGAATAAAGTACAGTACTTTAACAAATACTTCAAACTGTAAATTACATTAGTACTCGAGTATAATAAATCAAAAAATAAATAAATAAACAAAGGTTTCTACTTTGACTATCATGGAAAGTTTTGGGAATGAAGGGGATTAATATATTGCCATTTTCATCGCAGAGCAAGCAACAGTTGTATACATAATTTATTCAGCATGTACTTTGAGTGTGTAGATGAAAGTACCGAAACAAGTGTAAAATATGAAATGTTAAACATTATCATAATGAATAATATCAAACTAGGTACATAAAGAGATATGAAAAAAGTATGTTGTGTATTTTGTAACTAAAAATACAAAAGTTTGTAAGCCAATGGAACCTTGGGGGTCGACAGGTATGCAAAAGATACCACGGCATCTACTGAAGACCGTGAGCATACAAAATACCTGTGAAGGACCTGTGAGGACTCAGTTACCAGATGACTTTCATCCTCAAAATCCTCCTCGTCCTCCTCATCCTCCTCTCCTTCCTCCTCCTCCTCCTCCTCCTCCTCATCTCTGTGTTAAGGGAACAGTTTGAGGGTTGGTAGGAGGGAAGGGAGGACGGTGTAAGGACAAGTGGGACAAAAGGCAAACGGAAGCAAAATAAGACTTCGGACATCAAAACATGGCAGCCGATCTAAGCAATTCCCATTTTCTTCCCCAAACGCTTTGGGAATATATTAACGCTCACTTTTTCCACTTCTGCAAACAATTAAATCCAAAATGAGGGTATGTAAACACATAAATATTCAGTTTTTCGTGTGACATTGCGTGTGACTTGTGTTAGAGTTTGCAGAGTTTAGCGCTCAAAAACTCAACACAAACTCAGAATCAGAGGGCTTTGATTTGAAGTTTATTCCTGCGGTAATTGGGTAGGAAACAAGGAACACGCACACACAAGCAAGAAACAAGTAGACGACAGTTATGAAACAGGTACAAGAATTGATCTTTGTTAGCTAGTAATATTTACCAATATCGAGTCCCTAAACAAGCGCACAAGGCAATAAAAAATATGAATCTTGCCTATGTATGGAAAAATGGGTAGTTATATCATCATATTTATTAACTTATTATAGCCAGATTTGTGATGCTGCTAAATGTTAATGTTAAAGTTTCCTATTTATCAAGACATTCTCTTTATCTTAATTTTCCCTTGTAAGTCTTTGTCACGATTAGCCATTGCCCTCACCTGTGACTGCTCGTTTGGCGCCAGCTGTTGCTCGTTGCTTGATTGTTTCCCCTCCTATTTGAACTCAGTAATCAATTCACTCCTTGACAGTCCGTCAACGAACTTCTGCCCTGACAAGGCAAGCATTTTGACTCGGTCCTGTCCTGTCCTGTCCGGTATCATCATCGTGTATCCAGTATCCGGTATCGATCCCGTCTGTCCCGTCCTGTCCGGTATCTTGCGCGTGCATCCTGTATCCGGTATCGATCCCATCTGTCCCGTTCTGTCCGGTATCTTGCTCGAGTGTCCTGTACCCAGGATCTATCCCGTCTGTCCCGTCCTGTCCGGTATCTTGCTCGTGTATCCGGTATCAATCCCGTCTGTCCCGTCCTGTCCGGTATCCTGCTCGTGCACCCGTTATCGAGCCCGTCCTGTCCGATATCTTGCTTGTGCATCCGGTATCGATCCCGTCCAGTCCAGTATCTTGCTTGTGCATCCGGTATCGATCCCGTCCTGTACGGTATCTTGCTCGTGTGCCCCTGGCTTGCTGTTTCCCGCGCCTGACTGCCCCGCTTCCGTAAATAAAACTTAGTGTGAAAGCGTTACGCGTTTGGGTCTACCTCCTGCTCTGGTTCTGACATTATCATAGAGTGGTATTTGTAATCTCGTTGAAACCAATGTTCACTTAGATATTATCAGAGACCAAAAAGACAATGCAAATTCGAAAACACCCGGCTGGATGCTTACAAAAAATAATGGATTATGGAAGAAAAACTGCAGTGTGTGAAAACCTGGTGAAAAGACTACAGGAAACGTTTGACCTCTGTAATAGAAAACTACTGTACTAATTATTTACATTTATTTTCTCAGGTGTTCAAATACTTATTTGCAGCTATATCACACAAAAAAAAGTTGTTAAAAATCATGCATTGTGATTTCTGGATTTTTCTTTTAAGTTTAGCTCTCTCACAGTGGACATGCACCTACAATGCCAATTTCAGCCCCCTCCATGATTTCTAAGTGGGAGAGATAGCAAAATAGCAGGGAGTTTAAATACTTATTTTCTTTATTGTAAGTGAATAGTTTTGTCAGGATTGAATGCTACTTTCAGGCTTCATATTTGGAGCAGGGATGGGCTACTATTTAGAGTGGGGGGTCGCATTGAAAACAAATTGCCAACTTGCCAATCCTGGAGACTTGTTCAATTATTTCATTGATGAATAAATAAACGTGCAGGTATCAACAAATCAATTTTCTTTATATTTGTTATTAGATAAATTCGTTTTGTCAAATGATAGATTTGTTCACTTTTTTAAGCACTGCATTTGATATTTTATTTTGCAGTACTACTGTAGTATTATTGTAGTATTTATGAAGCCAAATGTTTGTAGCACAGTATTTCCATAGCATTATGTCTTTAGTATGTTTGTAGTATTTACATAGGTGACTTTTTCTAGTATATCTTTCGTATTTTTGTAGTATTATTGTAGTTGTATTTTTGTTGCAATTTGGACGTGATATTTCTGTAGCTATCTTTTTGTAGCAGTAATCTTATAGTATTTCTATCGAAGTATTTCCGACATAGTATTTAATTAGTATTTTTGTAGTAATTCAATTGTAGTATTTTTGTAGAATTTATTTATTTATTCAATGTAAGTCCTTTTTTGAAATTTTAATGTAGTAGTATTCCTGGTGTAATATTTCTGTAGTACCATAGTGTTACTGTAGTAGTAGTTTTATAGTATTTCTATAGGATTGTTTTCTTTTCAGAATAAAAGCAAAATAATGTTAGCTCCCTGTTTTTGATATTTAGCTCTGTCATGATTTTGTAGTATTATTGTAGTATCATTTTTGTTTTAGACACACAAATGGACAATGGGGACATAGTTGGTAGTACTCTATTCACTAAAATTGAAATGGTCATTATATTTTAACAATTTTGTTTTGGCATGCCGGCCGTAGTTTGCCCACCCCTGATTTGGAGGGATGTAAAGTCCTTCATTTGATTCAAATGGTATGAATAAAATGAATAACTAAAACTAATAAATATACACGTACATCCATGAATAAGACAATTCTTTTAGTTAAGGTAAGCCAAACTAAATAAGCATTATTGTGCTGACATTTCAAATCTTAACATCTATTTATGGTCTCAGTTTTTGTAAAAAGATTTTTTAAAATATATTTTGTTCTTTTCTTTTAATAGTTGGACTTAATCAAAAGGAACTTTATATTAAAGAGTATGATAGTTGTGTTTTACGTGTCGCATTTGACTGCTATAGAAAATCTTATAGGCGTAAATGCGGCTCATGGTGAAAAAAGACCTTCTACAGTTATTTAAAGGGGCAGTGTGTATTATTTGGCACCCCCTAGTCATACAAAACACTTCAATTATCAACACACATAGTTGTTTGCCATCTACTGGAACCCAAAAAGCTGCGCAAAACAATTAGAAGAAAAATGCTTCTTTATGGTCACTTTAAGTTCCCTTAGTTTGTATTCTTAATTGCGCTTTTTTTTTTGCAGTCATTTTCGGATGCACTAAAAAATACGCCATATAGTGGTTAAGTTATACACACTGTCCCTTTAAAAAGTAGGATTCTTACGTCAAGTAACACTAGCAGCTATGGAATAAATAATAACTTATTTAAGTTATTTAAATGTCTGAACATTTTATAAAAAATGTAATATTTAAGTCCGTAGATACATTTATACAGTTTATAATTATGATGTTTTATTCAATTATCTGTGTCTGTTATCAGAAATTATGATTGAAATACTAAGAGCAGTCACCAAAGGTTGAGCATGAATAAAGAAAATGCGAAGTAAAGGGCAGTAAGTATTGCCACTTTATTTTACGTCAATCCCCCCAAAAAGGAAAAAATACTTCTTCAGTTGACATTTTAGAGAACGTAGTATACTAAGCTGAGGTGAAAAGAGAAAGGCACCATGTACGGGTAAGGCAAAAATTCTTATGTAAACAATATGTTAGTGATTCAGAAAAAGGAAGCCGATTTCTTTTCAATGACGGGAGCGTGAAAGGCCGTAGGAGATATGCTCACTGTTATTTCCTGTTCCTTACACGTGAGTCTCGCTGCCCCTTTGCTATTCAGGTCCATTGCTCGCACGACTCTTCTGGCTCTCATTAAGAAATTGGAAAAACGTTCCTCTTCAAAGGCTGCTAGAATTTCCTGGAGTGGTCAGGTATCACAAACCCGGCCAGACCTGAGAGCTGCCCGAAGGTTTAATTGGTGTATTTTTTCAAAACCGGGCTGGGATGTGATGCATTAAAGGTGGCAGTAATCAGGTGATACTTTGGATAGAAGGAGCAAGACAAAATACTAATGCACCTATTGAAACACGAACCCCTCTCTGTCTGCTGACTGGTAATGATAAAACTGCAGCCTTTTTATTTTGCGGGTTTATAAGAGGAATGAATGACGACATCATAAAACTAGAGCGCAATATGCTACCACAATTTTTCAAAAAGAACATTTACGGTTCGAAAAAACAGACATACTAGAAAAGACTGGTTGGAGAAAAACAGAGACAGTCATTATTTACTAATTGTATTTAAAAGCGTATGTCAAAAAATACCAGAAAACGATTCATTCTACGGCATCGGTCTCCAACGTGGTGCAGGACAGTTGAGGCGCTGTTCTGAAAGTAGCTCATCAGCGCTGGGTCATTGTGATTTTCTAGTAAAGTGATGTTTTTTTGGTTGACTGAGTCTATTCAACCCTATTTTTTATAATCATCCTGTAATAACATGATAAATTGTTATTATTGAAATTCAAATGAATAAATTACAGTTCATCGGTTTCATGGAGAAATCTAAGTATTGATAATTATTTTTAAGCAATTAATTAGGAGAGTTAAATGTGAATGTATTTGTGTATTAAACACATTCATTTATTCATATTTTTATCAATCTATTTACAGGAAATGCAACGAATTAAATTTGTGGTTTTTATTAAGCGAATGATCAAAGTTTTTTTCATTTTTTTAGCTAGCTACATGACTAACCTTTTAGCTTTCTATCTGGCTATTTAGATGGCTTTTTAATCTTTTAACAAGCTATCTAGATCCCCTTTTACATTTTTTGCACCCTTCCCTTTAAAGGCCAGGTAACATTTGGCCTTTTTTTGCTAGTTAACTAGTTAGCAAGCTACACTTTTTGCCTCTTTTCTAGCTTGGTCAATAGCTAGTTTTTGTTGTTGTAGCTTTCTATCTGGCTATTTGGATGGCTTTTTTCTTTTTTAAGCAAGCTATCCAGTTCCTTATACTTTTTCTTTTTTTACCTAAATCTAAACTTAAAACTCACTTCTACTCCATTGCTTATGAATAATAACCTACTCTTCTTGTCGACTGAAAAATAGTCTGTGTAACATAGTATACTAATCTGTGAAGCCCTTAGAGACTTATTGTGATTAAGGGCTATACAAATAAAAATGACTTGACTTGACTTGACTTGGCCTGTTACGTTTTAAGCTAACAATCACACTCCTATTTTTTTTTAATTAGTATTATTATTATTTTTAGCTATTTAGCAAGCCATCCACCTTAGTTGCTATTTTAGAGATGCATGGCAAACTGGGGGTGCCCTTCATGCTAATTAGAAACATAATGTAGCTCTCAGCTAGAGAAAGGTTGGAGATCCCTGGTCTCCGTCCACAATCCAGTAGTCTGCTTAAACAAATACATCAATGTTCTTCCTGATGCTAGAAATACATTTACGATAAGCGAAATGACTACAGCAAGTGTTCCATTGCCCACGCATATTTCAAAAAACAAGCCATATATGTTTTGTAACTCAAGAGGGTAATCACATTTGGTCTTAATCTATAAGTCCAGTGGCCTCGCTGATAAAAACGACACAAAGCATTCCCTAAGGCCAAAAATGTACAGCTTTAAAGTTGCTTCAATTACGTTTCTGGAACACACTGAAGATATTGTTTCAAATTGTCTCTCAAGATGACAACCCTAGTTCACGAAACTGTCACTGCCTTCAAATAAATGTCCCACCCCTAACTCCAGGGTAAGCAACGCGTGGCTCAGGAGCCCTATGCGGCTCTTTAGCGCTGCGGAGTGGCTTAAAAAATGTTTACAAATTGAAAAAGATATATATATTTGGGGCAGCACGGTGGCACAGTGGTTAGCGCGTGCGCGGCACAGTTCTAAGGTCTTGGGAACCTCCTGTGTGCGTTCAAATCCAGCTACCGGACTTACTGTGCGGAGTTTGTATGTTCTCCCCGTGCTTGCGTGGGTTTCCTCCGGGCACTCCGGTTTCCTCCCACATTCCAAATACATGCATTTCAGGTGGATTAGCCGGTCCAAATTGTCCCTAGGTGTGAATGAGCGAGCGAGTTGTCTGTCCCTGTGTGCCCTGCGATTGGCTGGCAACCAGTTCAAGGTTTCCCCTGCCCACTGCCCGATGATTGCTGGGATGGGCTCCAGCACCCCCGCGACCCTACTGAGGACAAGCGGTGCAACTAATGAGATGAGATGAAATATATTTTTCTTTTAATTTTGTTTTTGTAGGACAAACATGACACAAACTAAAGTTTTCCAAATCTAAAAAATGTCTAGTATAAATAATACATTCCAAGTTTGGGTGTTACCATGTTACTTTGATACGAGAGGAGAATCAGCTCCTTTGCTTGTATCCTCTCCTGTCTTTCCTGTTATAGCCGAGCGGAGCGCAAGCATCAAAATTTCAACACAGAAGTCACATAAAACAGGTAAGAGCACAGTGCTGTCATGAGCACGTTTTAAGGATTTAGTAAGTAGTATTTTCCTTTCTCCATTTTTTGAATTTGTTAACATTTTTTGAAAAGTTCAAGGGAGCCACTCCGCAGCGCATGCGGCTCTTGAGACGCCAGTTGCCGACCCCAGCCAGGCACAGACTCTGGCATTATTCTTATTTCATAAATGTTAACAAATCATTAAACCCCACACAGGAAAATAACATGCGCTGAAGGATTCACTTTTATCTACCCTGATCTACATAATACAGCTTTTAGATCTCCTTCCTCCATCACAATGCGCTCCTCACCTTTCACTGATGTCTTCAACGCTCTGGCCAGCAAAAGGCAGGTAAGCGGTCCCCTGGGCATGGGGACTGCAAGGGGAGGCCGGTGCCGACACATGTCCCCTGTGGTTCTGCAAGGAATGCCTGCGACTGCGTCGTCTCTGCAGGCCACGCCGCTCATTGGCGCCACCTACGCTCGCTCGCCGCTGTTCCGTCCTACCGCTCGGTGGCAATTGCGCGTCGTCACTGCCATCCTCGCGCCGAAGTGTCGTCTGAGATCAAATTAGAAACGAGTTACAAATACAACATGGCACTCCAGCTAAATGAGAAGCTTCCGGACCTCATAAATATTTAACTGTTCTACGAGGTCAAGGTCGGAGCCCTTCCTGCTGAGGTGCCTCTGTGCCAAGGCCTCGATGCCTTGCTCCTCCAGACAGTCCACCACGTCGTAGTAAGAATCTTGATCAGGTAAACTGGCAAGAGTCTGGAAACGCAAAAGCAGATGATTTCCTTCAGAAAATGTGATAAAAGGAATGTGGTTAAAGTGGTATAAAACGAAAAGGAACGTGTTTGGAGTGCCATGTCTATTTCGACGCAAACTATGTTCACGATGTTGTTATCAATGACAATAAAGACTATTCGATTCGATTTGTTTCGATTCTATTGAATTCATGGTGGCGAATAAATACAATGTCAATAAACGCTGAATGAACAGTTGGAAGATGTTTTTTATGACATGGTATTGAGGTCACAAATAGTTAGCTTCCAATCCAAAAAGTTGATACAAATATAGCAACACTGGTCAAATAATTAGTATATATATATACACTGCGAAAGTTCAAAATAATTTCACAAATAATTTTATAACTTTAAAGTGTGGGGTGGAGGGTGCTTCTTTACGGTGTTGATAAAAAGGTTGGAATTTAAATATTTTGTTTATTAAGTATGGATTGCCTTGCTGAAAGCATGAATAACTTGGATGCTTGGGTGTTTGGGCATTTGGGTTGGCCATGATACATTTTTGTGTGTTTTTGTGCTACTTTTTTCCTTTTTTCGCTTCTTTGTTTTTGTGTGTTTGGCGTTGGTCACCACTCTCGAGTAATAATGACCAGGGTAGATAGATAATGTTCTAAATATTATAAACTAAACTAATGCGGTGTTCCGCAGGGCTCAGTGCTTGGCCCCCTTCTTTTCAGCATTTACATGCTTCCATTAGGTGATTTTATTCGCAAGTACAATATCAGCTTCCACTGCTACGCAGACGACACTCAACTATATCTTCCGTTGGAGGAATCTCCCACACTAAACTGTGGAAATTTGGAGGCCTGCCTCATTGAGATAAAAGAGTGGATGTCACTCAATTTCTTGCGTCTTAACTCAGAAAAGACCGAAATGTTAGTCATTGGTCCATCTAAATGCTGTGACTTATTCTCAAAAACTGCTGTGAACATTGACAAATGTCACATCACACAGAGTGACTCAGTTAAAAATTTAGGTGTCATATTTGACCCTGATCTATCCTTTGAAATGCATGTAAAGAAAATTACTAGAACCACTTTCTTCCATCTGCGTAACATTGCTAAAATCCGTTCAATACTGTCTCAGTCGGATGCGGAAATTATAATTCATGCATTTGTTACCTCCCGTCTCGATTACTGTAATGCACTACTCTCTGGTCTCCCGAAGTCTAGAATCAAGTCTCTTCAGCTGGTACAAAATGCCGCAGCGAGGCTTTTAACTAGGACAAAAAAGTACGATCACATAACACCGATTTTGGCTAACCTGCATTGGCTCCCAGTTAGCCTTAGATGTGATTTCAAGGTTCTCTTAGTATTATACAAAATCATACATGGACTTGCTCCCTCTTATCTTTCAGATCTGATCTGCCCCTATGTCCCGGTCCGAAGCCTACGATCTGAGAGTGCCGGTCTTCTGGTGATCCCAAGAGCAAAGAAGTGTTCTGCTGGTTCGAGAGCGTTCTCCATCCCGGCACTGGTGCTGTGGAATGCTCTTCCCCCTGAGATCCGATCTGCAACCTCATTGGAAATGTTTAAATCTAAACTTAAAACTCACTTCTACTCCATAGCATATGAATAACCTACTCTTCTCGTCGGCTGAAAAATAGTCTGTGTAATATAGTGTAATAATCTGTGAAGCCCTTTGAGACTCTTCGTGATTTAGGGCTATACTAATAAAAATGACTTGACTTGACTTGACTTGATTCATAGATAAGTATGGGTTGACAATGCCTAACTGGGTTCAAATAGTCCTTATGCTTTTTTTTCCACTGCACCTATCTGCTTATATCTGTTTGGGGTAGAACACATCAAGTTTGAGGAAAAGCGGCTGGGGGCGTGCTGGATAGTGATGTCATGCTTGTTGATTTCTATTAATCAGTGTAGGTTGAAACGGGTTAGCGAAAGAAAAGGCCTGTTTTAAATAGAGTTTAAATGTCGACTCAGACCTCCAAAAAGATGAAAAAGAAGAGTTCATGTAAGCGCATCTAAGAAATGCACATACTTGTACACACATTACGAATGAGCTGACTGAGCCTAGGAGACGGCGGCAGGGAGTAACAAAGTTCCAAATTCCATACAGCTCCTATAAGTTTTCTTTTAAGTTTTACTTTACATATCTTAGAAGTTACTTTAAGAATAAAAAGGGTAAAAGATACTCAAAATCACAATAAGAATGATAATAATAACAAAATATCAATAAACATCATGAAATAAGTTATATTGAGAGAAGCAATAAAGACATTTTTCCACTTAAAAAAAATTGTTTTTTAGTCTATATTAGACTTTAAAAAAGTAAAAAAGGAACGAAAACTTAGGATTGGACTTGAATTTTTGAAAAAATATATACATAAATAAAATACTTAATACAGTTAAAATGAGCATTCCATTTTGCAAAGCAAGAGCCACTGACCTTGTTAAGAAGTGTCATTGCATACACCAACAATTCAGTATCAACACCATCTTTCTCATTCAGGATCTCCATGATGTTGCCCCAAACCTTTCCGTCTGAAATAGTAAACGTACAAGAGTAAATTCTAATCACGATATTGAACTGCTTGTAAACTGAAAACGCATCCAGCTGACATTCTTGCCTTGAGACCATGTCCAAATCATCTTTAAAAATGGTGGTTAAATGGTGGATGCTGCTGCTGCCTCTGCACCAATGTAAATATGCATGACTTCTATACAGGGTTCGTACATCTTTTTCACGGCCAAATTCAAGCACTTTTAACAGCCATTTTTAAAGTTTTCCAGTACCATTTCTTATTTGCATGAATATTTTATTTTTATTGAATTTTTATTGTATGTGTTTTTCAGGGATCCACTGCAAAACATATAAATTAACTAGTTACCATGTATAGTATCTTGTTTTTTTTGCTAATATAAAAAAAAAAGATAAAAGTCTGAGTAGCCTTTTGAATGAATGATCTTAAATGATCTGCATTTATATAGCGCTTTTCAAGTCAATGACTTCCCAAAGCGCTTTACAGTGTGCTTTACATTTCCCAATAGCGGCCTTGTATTGCAGCCATGTAAGACGCTAACCTGCTTATTGGGGGTTTTAGGGGTTCAGTGTCTTACCCAAGGACACTTCCACATGTAACACGGACAAGCCAGGATTCGTCACAAGCAGCAGGTACGCAGGATTTGAACTGGGATTCCTGGGATTCCTTGATCCTTTTGGGAGTCGAAAGAGCCAAAAGAGCCTAATTTCTAAATAGAGCTCTTGGGTGCATTTAATGGGGGTGGTGACGCATGACAATGCCATATTTCCATCTACCACACCATGAGCATATCATTAGTATATAAAAACAGGGTAAAAATAGCAATCTGCTGCCACCTATTGATAAGGATGAATGTTACAGTTACTTGGCTGATGAGTGGAAGAAATCAGATACTGAGCAATGGCCTTTTTGAAAGGATGAAATTGGGCAACTTCTCACGACACACTAGAGAATGTCTCACGGCACACTGGTTGAAACACACTGCATGAAAAGACCAAAACCAATTTCTAATAATATTTAATGTTTACATCATTAGTCATGCTTCAAATGTTTTGGAGTAACTTTGAAGGTTGTTTGAAGGCAAAAAGTGTGCCTTGAGTTGCTGATACATCTGTGATTCCAATCCCCAGTCATCTTTTTGACCCGAAACCCAAACGAAAAAGAGGAAATGACCCAGCAATTACATTACTTTTGGATAGGAATGAATTATTTCAACAATTGGATTTAAATGAAATTACTTTTTCACTCTGCACTGATCTGATTATGGGATTCATACTTGTGCTAGTCGTGACTTCACCGTACAAAAATGATTGAAAAAAAGACATCTGTATCTGTAGTGAAAGTCTGTTTTTACTATTCCGTTTTTACCTTTTTTGGCATCCACAGCATTGACAGCCTTGATAAACAGGACGGCGTTTGACTCAGTGTACTCCACAAACACTAGCAGGAGCTTCAGTGCTGTCTTTACAACCAAACGGAACTAAACACAAAAAGAGAGGAAACATCATTGATAAAATAGTGGTCCATGGTTTCTGTCTGTCTGTCTGTCTGACTGTCTATGTTGTTGAGAAAATGTTAACACAATTAGATCTACAGTGCCGTGAAAAGGTATTTGCCCCCTTCTTGAACTTTGTGTCTACATATATATTACTCACAAAGGTGTCAGCTCATAAAATCAATTTGAACATCAAAGAGAGACAACCCAAGGAAATTCAAAATGCAGTCTTGGAATGTTCATTCCATTTATTGAGGCACCCCACAAAAAATCAAAACCCATCTGGCCCAATGTGATAAAGTGTTCGCCAGCTGGACCGAGTTGGGCCATTTGGCAGCGATAACAGAAGTCTAACTTAGATGATAATTGGTATTAAGTCTTTCACAACGCTGTGGAGCAATTTTGTCCCACTCTTCTTTGCAATTTTTTTTTAAATCTGCCATTTTGGAGGGGTTTATATCATTAACTGCCCATTAAAGGTCAAACCACAACATATCAGTTTGATTTAAATCCGGACTTTGACTTGGCCACTCAAGAACACTCTTTTTTTTGAGCCATTCAGAGGTGGACTTGCTGGTGTGCTTTGGATCTTTGTGGCTGGACCTTCTCCTTCAGGATCTTTTGGTAAATATCTGAATTCATTATTCCACAGCAAGTTGTCCACGTTCTGAGGCAGCAAGGCATCCCAAGACGCACTGCCACCAACATACTTTACTGTTAGCATCATGTTCTTTTTATCAAATGATGTGCCATCTTGACGCCATATGTAACGGGCTGCAGACCTTCCAAAAACTTAATTCGAGGATAATCAAGATGCTTTATGGCAAATTTCAGAGGACTCTTTGTAGTCTTTTTTTAGCTTGGGAACTCTTGCTCAGATGCCATTTTTGGTCAATGTCTTTCTTATTTGGAGTCATGAACACTGATCTTAAGAAAGGCCAGCGAGGCCTGCAGTTCTTTGGATATTTTTCGAGGTTCTTTTGTAACTTCCTGAATGAGTCGTCGTCACACTCTAGGGGTAATTTTAGTTGGTCGACCACTCCTGGAGAGGTTTTCCTCTTTTCCCAGTTTTCTCCATTTGTGGAAAATAGCGCTGACAGTGGTTGCTCTGTGAACTTTTGTGGAATGATGAATTTCAATCGCTATTTTTTCCAATTTATTCTGGAATTTCTTTGGATAATGGCATGCAAATGGTATTCATGAGATTTTGTAGCCCACTTCACTTTATCGAACAAATTCAATTAAAGTGTTTTTTTTGATTCGACACATGTGATGGCAATCAATTTTGAGTGTGGCCTGTGGAATTGAACTTTCCAAAACCTGTGGTTAGTCACAGTTACTTTTTATTTAACAAGGGTGGGCAATTTCTTAACAAATTTAATCAATATTTGAAAACTGCATTTGGTAGCCCGTGATCTTCAGCTCTCGCTGGAGCGATTCGCAACCGAGTGTGAAGCGACCGGGATGGGGATCAGCACCTCCAAGTCCGAGGCCATGGTTCTCAGTCGGAAAAGGGTGGTATGCTCCCTCCGTGTCGGGGAGGAGGTCTTGCCCCAAGTGGAGGAGTTCAAGTATCTTGGGGTCTTGTTCACGAGTGAGGGTAGGATGGAACGGGAGATCGACAGACGGGTCGGTGCAGCGTCTGCCGTCATTCGGACCCTGTACCGGTCTGTCGTGGTGAAGAGGGAGCTGAGCCGAAAGGCAAAGCTCTCGATCTACCGGTCGATCTACGTTCCTACCCTCACCTATGGTCATGAACTTTGGGTCATGACCGAAAGAACTCGATCCCGGATACAAGCGGCCGAAATGAGTTTCCTCCGCAGGGTGGCTGGGTTCTCCCTTAGAGATAGGGTGAGAAGCTCAGTCATCCGGGAGGGACTCGGAGTAGAGCCACTGCTCCTCCGCGTTGAGAGGAGCCAGTTGAGGTGGCCCGGGCATCTAATAAGGATGCCTCCTGGACGCCTCCCTCGGGAGGTGTTCCGGGCATGTCCCACCGGCAGGAGGCCCCGGGGGCGGCCCAGGACACGTTGGAGAGACTATGTCTCTCGGCTGGCTTGGGAACGCCTCGGGGTCCCGTCGGATGAGCTGGAGGAAGTGGCTGGGGATAGGGACGTCTGGGCTTCCCTTTTAACGCTGCTGCCCCCGCGACCCGACCTCGGATAAGCGGAAGACAATGGATGGATGGATGGATGCATTTGGTATTTCCTTGGATTGTCTCTATGTGATATCAAAATTGGTTTGATGATCTGAACCTTTTGGTGTGATACATATGCAAAATACACAGATAATCTCGCGGTACTGTACTTTTAGAATAGCAGTGACAATATGCAATGTATCATAAAAACATGTGAAGATATTTACTTGCACATGTTATATATCAATTTTTATTTGTCAATAACTAGATCTTTTCATCAAATTGATATTGAAATATTTAGAATGAATGTAAAGTTCTAGCTTGTGTCCCTTTTTAAGCACTACATTTGATACAATGTATTGAAGTCAAGCTCATAATATATTGCAGATTCTTCTGAAATGTTTTTTTTTTTTTGCCTAAAATTTGATTTATATGTTAATAAGAAAATTAATAAATACATGATAAAAACGAAATAGCAAGTACAGAAAAATGCAGCCAGCTATTTAAATGTTGGCCTCAGGCGCACACACCAAAGGACACTGGGGACATGAGTGCATCAGAAAAACTTTTGACATTTATGTTTGCAGGGCAGTATTAAAAAGCCAGACGGACTGGATGTGGCCTGCATGGCTGTAGTTTGCTCACCCCTGCTCTAGTTATAAATAAAACAGGACACTAGTATAATACATATTTAATCTAAAAAATAAGGTTCCTCTAAATAGGGAGCATTTGTGTATATAATATTTCTAAATATAAAAAAAAAATAGGGGAGTCATTTAATGTTTCTCCCTGTGTTACTATCTGGCCAGTAGGGGGCTAAGTTGACTACACAAAGGATGATAGGACCTAGAACCTTTTATTATCATTGGCTGGGAATCTTTTCCCAATATTTTATTTTCAGAAACCATTTCATAGTAAAAAAAAAGTGGCTAAGACAACATTGCAATAATGTTTACATATGACACATTACTCAAACATCATCAACAATTAACTAGGAGATATTTTTCAAACCTTAGTTCCGACAACTGTGTAGAGCCATTGGACTATTTTCGCATGTGCTATTAGCCCATTCATGCCATCCACAAACAGCATGATCTGCCCAAGAGCTGTAGAGAGAGGAAATAAAAACAAATAGGAAGAAAATGTTTAATTAATCATCCATCCAATTAATCTGGTTGTTGTATTCTCAGCAAAAACGGAACGTTTTTCCAACAATAAACCTCATAACTAGTGTTGGGAAGATTGAGTCATCGAGGAATACGTTCCTGGAATGCAAGTACTTCTCTCGGTATCGAGTATTCATCTCATCTCATCAGCCGTACCGCTTATCCTCATTAGGGTCGCGGGGGGGCTGGAGCCCATCCCAGCCATCTCCGGGCAGTGGGCAGGGGACACCCTGAACTGGTTGCCAGCCAATCGCAGGGCACACGGGGACAGACAACTCATTCGCTCATTCACACCTAGGGACAATTTGGACCGGCCAATTCACCTGAAATGCATGTTTTTGGAACGTGGGAGGAAACCGGAGTGCCCGGAGGAAACCCACGCAAGCACGGGGAGAACATACAAACTGCGCACAGGAAGTCTGGAGCTGGATTTGAACCCACGACAGGTTCCCATGACATGAACTGTGCCGCACAAGCGCTAACCACTGCGCCGCCGTGCTGCGGTATCGAGTATTGTAACATATTATTAATACATTTTAGTGATAGTGCATGGAGGGTGACTGTGTTACTTAATAACTGCAGATTCCGATGTTCACAGACTGCTAAATAGTTCTGCATCACTCAAATTGTCACATACTGTACAACCTTCAGTCCATCAGCAGCAATGGGCGGGCATTTTCATACTTATCTCCAAAAAATAACTGAATACAGTTTCGGCACACATAATACGGCGATGCTCCCCATGCAGATATTCTCCCTCCCGTGTAAAGTCGCACCTAAGCCAGATTTAAAAGTATAAAATAAACTGCATAAATCAAGGAGGTAAGCTTATGGGTCAGGTGTAATCGACATTTCGTTCTGTGTACATTGTTATACAGAATGACAATACAAGGAAATTATTATTATTATTATTATTATTATTATTATTATATGTGCATATTTGGTTGTGTTTTACCAGAACCTTATGGTAAGCAGTGTGTGGTGGGGGCGTGGCTTACACAGGAACAACATACCAGCTCTATGGGGTAACCGTAAGCACAGCATTCACAGTGAAAGTGTGCTGAATTTTGGTCTTTTTATTTGTAAATTTATTTTTTTAATACATCTTGGAGAGTACCCAGAAATGAAGAAGGACCAACTCAAAGACAAAATGTATATGGAGTGTCTCAGCTAAGTGTATAGGTATTCCTCTCTGTATCACGATTAGTTATTGTTGTTTCACTAGCTTGTGGATTTTCATCTCGCATTGTGTTCTGCTCTGCATTCTGGTTGGCTCAACAGAGGAAGATGCTTTCTACTGTATTGCCAACAGACATTTTCACTGGAACCATATTCAGGTTTTTAGCTCTCCCTAGTGGCTCCCTGGCACTTTTGCAAAAATGTTTGGTTATGGAAAAATATATGGTTTCTGTAGGACAAAACCAAAAGATGAATGCAGTTTTCCATAACGTCCTCTTTGATGGCGCAAAAGTATCATGTCAAGTGCATCGTTTACTTAATGCACAGTTGTGCAATATAACAGCAAGATTATTTAGAAAATTATAATTTGACGGTACAGACGTCATTAGAAACTGAAAGGTTTATAAAGCGTTTTCATTTGTTAAGCAAATACCCGAGCATGTACATTTGGGTATGTTCTCGAGTAATAAATACATAATTAAACAAATACATAAACATTTCTACTTTGCAGGTTTTGACTATTGCAGGACTTTTTTGGAACGCAGTCCCCCAAAAAAACGAGGGATTCCAGAAAATGTTTTCATGCTTTTATGCAAGTATACTGTATACGGTAATTTGAAACTAGATAGTTACTCTCTTTTTGGTGTCAGTAATCTGGGGTGTAACTGAGATACTTCAAATATAGTAAATGGTTACTGTAACTAATTACTGTTATTCAGTAACGAATCCAACACTGCAGGTCAAAATAATGTATTCCTCCCACATTCCAAAAACATGCATGTTAGATTAATTAGCCGGTCGGAATTGTCCCGAGGTGTAAATGAGCGAGTGAGTTGTCTGTCTTTGTGTGCCCTGCGACTGGCTGGAAACCAATTTAGGGTGTCCCCTGCCGACAGCACCCTCGTGGCCCTACGGAGGATAAGCAGTGCAGAAAATGGATCAGATGGATTTCAATGCCTATTAAGGCTTTTCAAGGATCCACGGGAAAAGTTCTTACAAAGTTCAGGCATCGGTTCAGTTCTTTTGCAATAAAATGTTATTTTGCAGGCAAAAAACTCTTGTGATAATGGAAAGCATTGATTAGGTATTTACCAACTAGTTACATGGTAAAGTAACTCTTTCTGTTACATAATAAAGATTGTTGTAGGTCAAAGAATTCAAAGTTTTCTGAGCAATATTTGAGTCAGTTGAATGGAGAAGAATATACAGGTAGTTGTGTTATAGTACCTTGAAATATTAATGGCACCTCACCATCAAAAGATTTATCCTACACTTAGAGTGCAACAAAAATAAACAGTAAACAACATGATGAAATAACAATCATCATGGACAAAAACACACAAAAAAACCTACGTAACCACACACAAAAATGTACATAAACACACACCAAACCATCGCAAACACATAAAATTTACGTAAATACACCCAAAAACAAAAAGTAACGCACCACTTTTGACCGTCAGTAACAATAACAACATTGTATCGGCAGAAAAAATGATTAGTTGTATTACCCTGTTACTGGAAAAGTAACCCAGATATTCCAAACACTAAAAGTAACTAGTAACTGCAACTAGTTACTGTTTTTCAGTACGCACCCAAACACAGCAGGTCAAAGGAATGTATCGCAACAGAGCATTTTTTGACGGATGTGTATTGTTGTGAAAGGTGTTAATTATACGGCCGTGCCCCGCGTCGAAACTTGAGCTACTGTCCAGGAGAAACTTGAAAAAACAACTAGGCGCACTCATCCCTCAAGTCGACCGACACGACTGCAAGGAAAATATTTGAGCAGACCGCCTCCATGGACGCTGACATGACTTCCATGTGTAAGCGGATACATAAATAAAAGGAAAATAAGAGTCAAGGGATCTCAGCGGGGAAGAGCTGGGGTTAGACAACTGTGGCGCTTCAGTTAAAAAAGGGAATTGGGGGAAGGGGAAGCAGTGCAGCTGAACTGACAAACGTCAGTTTTTTTTAACAAGAGGTGCTTAGTAAAGCCTCAGTGGTCAGTGGCGCACACGCAACAAGGGGTTAATGCGTTCACGCTAACAGGATGAGCCCAGCTTGACCCCGGTACCCCCATTAATCAGCTAATGGGAATGGGGAGGGGAATTGGACAACAGAGTAAAGACAAATAAACATTAGTCCTTTGTTTTCATTTTTTTCTCTCAAACGATTACTTTTGATACATTAATTTAAATTGTAAGACACAAGTTACTCCATGAGACTTTTCTGAAGCAAAGACCTCCTAGCGTAATTCAACGGAGCATCTAGAGTCAAGCAGATCTTCTAACACTGTTTAATCAGCTGCTGGTAGACTCGGGGTTCTCACACCTTTGATAATGCCAAATTCAAGCGCTTTTGAATAATTCAGTGCCATAACATATAAATATATTTTTAAAATAATTGTCCCTGAGTGACAAAACGCAAAGATACGTGTCTTTTATTTAAAAAAAAAAAGTCATAAATAGTTTGGTGCAGCTCATCTGTAAGTATGAAGCCTCTGGAAAGGATTTCAGTAAGAAAAATCACTATTAGATTACGGGTGTGGCTTCAGATTTTTGTCCACACATCAAGGAAGCCCCCACTTTCTAGTTTTGCTTGTTATATGCAGCGATTGCGAGTTTGTAACCAGCCCCCGAGTAGGTTGAGAAGCAGTTTGGTGAGAAAAGTGAATATAGAAATAAGGACAGACAGACGCTTAAACAGAGTTTTTTTCCCTTCCAAAAAAGATGATTAATTGATTGTGCTTACTATTTGAGAGACACTTCTGGCATTGAATGAGTAACGACCTTTAAAGCCAATTTTTCAATTTCTTCAGTACAATTAAAAGATAAAATCTGGTGTGAATCATGTATTTTGCAGATCCAGAAATATATGTGCAATTTACATTTCAATCAGGAATATGATTTTTAGATCATAAATAAATCATGAATATATTAGAGGAGCTGAAAATACGTGTGTAGACAAATCTTTCCCCATATTGGTGTTGGGTAAAATGACAGTAATATATAGCTTACATTTTCAGTTGGAGGAAGTTTTTTCCATTACAATTTACCACTAAGAAAATCGCTCACATAAATTCTTACAAGGACCATAAGAAATGTCTGTAATGGATACGTAATCTTTGCACTAATACAGATGTCATACTGCCCTGTTAAGGTGTAGCACGCACCTGTCCTCTGGGGCCCGTCCACCAGAAGGCGATGACGCTTCAAAGGACAACGCAATATAAACTAAAGTGAGCTGCCGCGGGAAGAAAAGCAATGGCAAAGCAAAACCACCAGAGAGCGGTGTCAGCATCATTTTGAAGCTGACTTGTTGTGAAACATGGCAACAATTTCAAGCATTTAAAAAAACATTTCCCCCGAAATGCAAACACTTTAGAATCCCTGAAACCTCAAGGTTACAGTGAATTCAAAATGAACAACTTTAAGAAACAATTGAGATAACAAAGAAGGGCTGACAGAAAAAACCCAGATCCCGTCTTGGCCCCCTCCCCTTGACAGTCTTAACCAGGGATCTTCAACCTTTTTAAAGATGAAAGCTACTTTTTCTTCTTTATTAACACAAAAGGCACCCCGTTTGATATGCATTTCTAAAATTAAAAAAATATCTTGTTGTTATTAGAATTAGGGTATATAGGCTCAGTGAACCACAAAATAACAAAACAGGTCCCCGGGCACCTCAGCTGTCCTCAGGCGGCACCTTGTTGCCCGCGGGCACCATGTTGGAGACCCCTGGTCTTTTCACAATAGAAATAGCTTTACAAATTCTGTATGATTTACTAAAACGTGAAATTCTCCAATAAATCTCAGCTTGTCCTATTTTTAATCCCATTTCTGGATTCATGGTCAACTTTTGGCCCATTTTACCTGAAATAGCGCTTCGAGTTCCATATCTGCTAAAACTATCAGGGTCCCAGAGGTCTACTAGGGTCCATCACATGTCATGCAAATCAAGAGGATTCAAAAGGATTCGTCACCTGACACCTAAGAGAAAACAATAAGTGCTGTGGCCTTTGAGCTTAGCTGTCCTCTGCCACAAATTCATATCAGTGTTACACATACAATAAAACTTAAATTGGATGGACAAAAATAAGCTTGTATGGTTAAAAAAAAAAAAACAAAGAAATAGCCAAGAGCTTTTGAGTAAATCTCAAAAGTCCTAGTGGACATAAACTAATGTTTTATTTTTCCATCAGCCTGGTCTACGACTTACAGTGCTTAACTCATTCAATGCCAGACGTGCTTCTCAAATTGGGAACGCTGCCAGTGCGCAAGCCATTTGACTCGTTTTTAAAGCCTACCGAAAATGAATAGGACATATCAAAATAAAGCTTCCAGCATCAATTTTTCATTGAAAAAAAAGTATGTTTCTAGCTTTTACTGTCAGGGCGGACCAGAACAGAGCAGGAGACCCCAGAGCGTTCGTTACAAGTCTTTTATTTGGGGAAGCGTAGGGGTTAGCGGGAGACGCGATGACCGTCGAACGTCAGCAACGCCGTGAAGACAACTTCGGGACACGTAGCCAATCATAGCGTGGGACGGAAGCAGGTCGAGTTTACCGGGACTGGAGAGAAGATCGTAGCGTGGAACGGAAGCAGGTCGGATCAGAGGCAGGCAGAATCAGGTAAACAAGTCAAAAATACACAGGAAAATCAGGCGAGTCAAACGGGGTAAAAAGTATCCTCCGACGAAGAGGTCTCCGCGTAGCATGCTTAAAAAGGGAACATAAACCAATCAGGAAGCGCATTCCAGCGCGCCAGATGATTACCCCAGGTGGCTCCACTTGGGTAATCGTGACAGAACCCCCCTCTCAAGGGACGGCTCCAGAAGTCCCCCAGGAAAAAAAAAAATAAACCCAAGACACGTCACAGGGAAACACAGGTAAATCAGGAGAGTCAACTCAGGACAGGCAGAATCAGAACCAGCAAGACAGGAGAGTCAACTCAGAACCGGCAAACAGGACAGGCAGAATCAGAACCGGCAAAACAGGACAGGCAGAATCAGAACCGGCAAAACAGGAGAGTCGACTCAGAACCGGCAAAACAGGACAGGCAGAATCAGAACCGGCAAGACAGGAGAGTCGACTCAGAACCGGCAAACAGGACAGGAGAATCAGGAGAGTCTGAATCAGGACTGGCAGGCAGCAGAGTAGGAGTGGCAGACCGGAGAGTCGGCGTCAAAATGGCAGGCCGCGGAGTCGGAGTCGGGCTGGCAGGCCGCGGAGTCGGAGTCGGACTGGCAGGTCGCGGAGTCGGAGTGGCAGGCCGCGGAGTCGGAGTCGGACTGGCAGGCCGCGGAGTCAGAGTCGGACTGGCAGGCCGCGGAGTCGGAGTGGCAGGCAGCGGAGTCGAAGTCGGACTGGCAGGCCGCGGAGTCGGAGTCGAACAGGCAGGCCGCGGAGAGTCGAACAGGCAGGCATGGGTGTCATTGCGCAGTCACAAGGCCGAAGGTGCCTTAGCCAATTTCACCACGTCGGAAATGACTTGCCGAACTGCACATTCTAAAGGGGAATTGGGCTGCTGGTTCTGGCTTTCATAGTCGTCAGGGGGCAGATGTACGAACGCGGGGTCCATTCTGGTCGGAGGATTCTGTCAGGGCGGACCAGAACAGAGCAGGAGACCCCAGAGCGTTCGTTACAAGTCTTTTATTTGGGGAAGCGTAGGGGTTAGCGGGAGACGCGATGACCGTCGAACGTCAGCAGCAACGCCGTGAAGACAACTTCGGGACACGTAGCCAATCGTAGCGTGGACGGAAGCAGGTCGAGTTTACCGGGACTGGAGAGAAGATCGTAGCGTGGAACGGAAGCAGGTCGGATCGGAGGCAGGCAGAATCAGGTAAACAAGTCAAAAATACACAGGAAAATCAGGCGAGTCAAACGGGGTAAAAAGTATCCTCCGACGAAGAGGTCTCCGCGTAGCATGCTTAAAAAGGGAACATAAACCAATCAGTAAAGCGCATTCCAGCGCGCCAGATGATTACCCCAGGTGGCTCCACTTGGGTAATCATGACATTTACCATTGTTTGATAAAAAAACAGTTGATCATCGATCAGTTTCTTGAAAATACCTGTTTCCAAGAAATAAAGGATGCACCTCAAGCAGAACTTTTACTTGAGTGCTTTTTTGCATTTGTGATACCCTGTGTTGGGAATAACACTATTATAAATACAGACGCTCCCCTACTTACATTACTTCATTTGAGTTACGAAAAAACGGTAGATACGAACATTTATTTGGGGAATGTCAAAAAATATCCGGACATTGCTGTAAGTTACATTTTGGATTGTGTGCACCTTTTCTTCCAAATACAGGACATTAAGGTAGTACTTCTTTCCGCCGCTACTGGCCTGTGGCAGTGTGAGAGCTCACCCAGCATCCACCCGAAGAAGAAATCCGCTTCCTCTTCCTAGTTCGTGTGTAAACGTACTGTACCATATCTCCAGTGCACTAAGAACTTTTTATTGTTTAATATCTCATGCATCCATTCAATGTGGTTGGTGTAAAGTGTAAAATAGAGGCGAGCCATTTCTTTTTAAATGAAAGTGGAATATGGAAGCTTGATGTGGTTGAGAAAATGGTTGGAACGTTTTTTTCCGGCCACTTTCTTCCACAGAGAAGGAAGTCGTTTAACTCTTGAAGCTCATCTTCCAAAAGTAAGTTAAACTTAACTTTATCATATTCATCTCATCTCATGAGCTGCACCGCTTATCCTCAGTAGGGTCGCGGGGGTGCTGGAGCCCATCCGAGCAATCATCGAGCAATGGGCAGGGGACACCCTGAACTGGTTGCCAGCCAATCGCAGGAACTCTATCATATTATTTTATGAAATGTTTATTTCTTATTACAAAACAATACAGGTTACTTATACAAGCCTTAAACATACTTAGATAAACTTTAAACCTACATTCTATGCAAAATATAGCACTGAAGCAACTTACAAACAAATTCAACTTATGAACAATTGTCCGGAACCTATCTTGTTCGTAAGTAGGGCAGCTTCTGTAATGCTGTTACGTATTGGCGTTATTTTTCCAGTAACAGGGTAATCTAAGTAATTATTTTTTCCACCGTTACAACGCTGTCACCGTCAAAAGCCGTGCGTTACTTTGAAGAGATTCTTTATGTAAGTAAGCAGGACATCCTTGGTCAATCCTTTTGCATATTTATTCACCAAAAACACGCCAACGTGAACACGTATCTCATTCAACCTATCACGGCAGCCATCTGCAATAACACAAAACTGCGTGCGTGATGATGTAACACAATGGAGAACGTCGTACCGTAATATCGCGTGTAAGAGGGCTATTAAATTCACAATACTTAACATCTAATTTGGGAAGTGTAAGGGTCATTCTCAGTGGTCCCTGCACAGTGTCTTTTAACAATAATTGTTCCAAAAATGCTTTTCTCTCCTCACTTATGTTCTTTTTTTACTTGTAGTTTTGTTTTTATCATGTTCGAAATAAAGATTCATTCATACGTTACGGCATTTAGTGAGTTAATGGGAGCCCTTCAGTAATTAGTAAGGTCTCTTCACTTGGCCATGTTAAACAAGCATGAAATGAGAAGCTCCACCATCAGTCACATACTTCTCATCTTTGTATGCCACAGATAAGCCAAAATTCCCAGGTGCAGCCGAGTGTGTGTGTGTTTGAGAACGCTACAGTTTGTCTTTTATCAATCCGAGGTAATTACTCACAACATGTCGGGCCTGAGCATTCCTGGCAGTCCTTTGGCGCGGCCGACCCAAAAAATTCGTAACCTCGGACCTTGACAACATCAGTGTTTTTGAAAAATACATGATTAACCTCCTTAGTCAACGTGCACCCAAGTATCTCCCTCTACTCTCGTGCCCCCGCCATTCTACTCTGAAGCACGGATGATGGATGAGTGACAGAAATCACGATATGATGAACAGCTCCTCAAATGATGCAACCTTACATTATTTAAACTCAAACTATTGTATTTTCCAGACTATAAGGCCCAGTGCGCCTTAAATACTGCAGAATATGGTGGATAAGAGTGAAAATACATACAGAAATTATAGGTATGCCTTACCATGCAAGGCTGTACATACAATATTTTACTATATATTATCACATTTGAGCAATAAAAGATAGATAGATAGATAGATAGATAGATACTTTGTTCATCCCCGAAGGGAAATTCACATTTCCAGCAGCATCCCTGAGCTGAGAACAATCGAGAACAATCGAAAATAACACGGGAGCTGCTGGAGTGGCTGCCATTCGTGACGGCGCCGGAAGAAAAGATTCAATTTGAATCATTTACAAACAAACAAACAAAATATTCATGTTTCAATGGGCAACGTTTGATCAAACTAATAAACATCCAACCATTCATCCATTATCCGCACCGCTTATCCTCAGTAGGGTCACGAAGGTGCTGGAGCCCATCTCAGCTAACTTCGGGCAGTGGGCAGGGGACACCCTGAATTGGTTGCCGGACAGTCACAAGGCTAATAAACATCGCTTACATATATTGCAATACATTCTATGCAATGGGAATCGAACCCAAGTAGTGGCGGCGAAAGAGCCTACACTTTCCCACCAGACGAACTACATATGACAAGGCATTGGAGCTCATTTTATTCTCACACTATTTTTATTCACAGTGATTTGATTTGAATAGTGCACTCTGATCGATTAAAGAGTCTTTCCACTTCTCAATCACTGAAAGGGGGAGAATGAAAAAAAAAACAGAAACTTTCAACAAAATACTATACAAGCACTTTTAGGTATGTATACATGTTTAACCGAGAGTTTATTGACACCACAGGTGAAGAAGAAAAACTGTTTTATCTTTCAGAATGCACTATGCAAATGAGTGTTGCAGGCACCATGATAAAATATATAGAGTAATAATGGAATAAGGTCTAATGCCTTTTCACGTGTCACCCATACCACTGGTGCTATAGTAGTTAAATGTCAGTGCTCTCACCACCACTCGTCGGGCTCAAGTCCCATTACATAAAGTGCTTTGCGATTTTGGTCAGCGACACTTATCTGATGAATAATTGAATTAATATATACCATAAGTATTGACCCTTTGCTTTGGCACCACGTTGCCTTTCCTGGCAGAATGAGAACCACGACGGAACCTGAGCGCATGACAGTGGAGATGAAACAAATGCCAATAACTACATGAGAAGAATATAATCACTACTTTTACGATGGTGACTTCTTGCTGTGCGAAACAGCATGCTTCTTAGCCCAATTTGATATTTTATTGTATCCCTTTTGGTGCAATCAATCAAAGGGACTGATGGTCCTCAAAGTATATGAGGATATGAGGTGAGCATTTTTCACAAGGTCATTTTATGTATTTTGGATACATTTTTTGTTGAGCCGAATCTCACTCCCCTTAGAGTGATGCACACTCGTTTTATCCTACGCTTCTCCGCACTGCGTTTCCAGCAGAACAAGTCACGATCGTAGTCTGTACAATGTGTTTATTAAGGAATATTGATTGGTGTGATTGAAACAGAAAAAAACGAGAGTGCGTACGCGTGAAGGGAGTGAGATTCTGCAGGGGAGTTGAAATAAGCCACAACGAGTCACGCCAAATACACTCAATGTAGCTACCAATAAGTTAGCAAATTCTACTGGAGCTAAAATAAAATAATAAATAATTTGAGCAGTTTTTAGTTAGATGATTTGAGAATTGATGGCACTCTGCACAGAGCTAACGTTAGAGTCTTACCTTAGCCATAATGAGGCTCCTCCCAGCGTTAGTGAGGAACGCGTACTGGTAACCCAACCAGCAACAAAGAACTGGTAAGCATCCAGATTTTTACAAGATTTTAGATTAGCACCTGTGTACGGGGATACTCCATTTACAATATAGTGGTCCAGATTAAAGGGACTGAAGGTAGACTGAAATATATGGTTATGCCAGGAGTAACAAGGTTTTGGGTCTGTATCTAGCTCTGCTATCTTCAGTTTCCCTATATAGTGCTTTTGGACAAAGCGACCCACCTCATTTGACAGCTGCACAATATTTATTTGACCAGTTATTGCCAATGGAGTTAAATAGTAGAGCTTTTTTTTTGTTCTTGTCCCCTGTTTACTGGACTCAGCCACGGGGAGTACTGTTTTACTACGGTTTACTGCCGTTCGTCATGGTGTCATTCCTTAGATAGGTCATGTGTTTGCAAAGAGTCAATATGTAGAGACAGTTGTACATGAAAACACACAGTAGCTCTTCCTGTCGTCTTAGTTTCATTAACCTTATGTATGAAAAAATATGACAAAGGACAATTTTTGGGGGTGCGCCTTATAATCCAGTGTGCCTTACAGTGTGAAAAATGTGGTAACTTGATATTCCATGACAGATTACATACTCTACTATACAACCGCCAGGATGACATTGACGTCTTAGCCGCACCTGATGAACCTTGTGTTGGCCAAAAGGGTTTTAAGCAAATCCTGGATTGAGAAGATGACTAGCCTTAATGAGACTTTTCAACGTTCCATCAGGAAACATGAACGCTCAGCTGCTGACAGATGACGCATTAGCGCTCTTAGAGTCGACCGCGAATTGAGACGATTCTTTAAATTGTCATAACACACGGGACGATCCCGAATACCCCCTTGCATGGAAAAAAATGCGGTCCTAAAAACCACGCAACGACAATCTTGAAATTGCTTCTTCGTGGATTGAGTTGAATGCATAAGAGGGTAAAGAACATTTTCATGTAAATACACAAAACCACATGGAGTGCAGTTATCATGTTAAGGCAAAATTAAGGCAAAACAATACTGTGACTTGTTTCAAAAAGTAAATTATCAATCAGTACAGAAAATGCAACCCTTGAAAATATCTCTGGTAGGTATAGTATTGTGTTGTAATGTACTTTATTCTAAAGCAGCTACATTTGTGAGAAGCAGATTGTCTCCCTAAGTCCAAAATCAAGAGCCTTCAGCTGGTACAAAATGCTGCAGCGAGGCTTTTAACTAAGACAAAAAGTTTGATCACATTACCCAGATTTTAGCAAACTGCATTGGCTCCCTGTTAGCTTGACATATGATTTTTAAGGTTCTGTTGGAAGTGTACAAAAGCATGCATGGACTTGCTCCCTCATATCTTTCAGATTTAATTTCGCCCTACATTCCGGTCCTGAGCCTTCGCTCTGTAAATGCTAGTCTACTATTGATCCAGAGAGCAAAGAAGAGATCCGCAGGTTTGAGGGGCGTTCTCCATTTGGGCCCCGGTGCTGTGGAATGCTCTTGCCCCTGAGATTTGATCTGCAACCTCAGTGGAAATGTTTGAGTATAAGCTTAAAACACACTTCTATTCTATAGCATATGAATAACCTATATTTCATGTTTACAATATCTGTGTATTATTTGTTATTGCAACATTTGTTGCAGGCTGGTCATCCTGGAAGGGGAATTACTTCATGTGCAGTACCTTCTCATGGTTTCTTAATTTTCCTCATGTTGAGGTTTTGGAGTTTTTCCTTGGCCTCATGTAGGTTTTAGATCAGGGTATGGTGTAATAATAGTCTGTGGTTTGCAATAATCTGTGGTCTGTGCAGCCCTTTGAGACTCTTTGTGATTAAGAGCCCTACGAATAAACATTACTTGACTTGACTTAACCTGTTCTTGATTAAATGACTCAAGAAACTGCTGCTTGAAGAAAAATACTGGTGTCCCTTACAAAAAGAAAAGTTACTCATTATCAAGTTCTTTTTCTACAAAAAATAGTAGTTGGATATTTACAGCAGGGTTTCTAAACCTGTGTGCTGTGAGAATGTGTCTGGTGTCCCTCAGGAAATTGTCTAATATCATCTGACTGTCCACAACAACATATTTCGACATATCTACAGAATTCTGTATTCTGACATAGAGATGACTCGATGACATGACTACTGCCCAGAATATATGCATATTTTATTTAAAGAGCTCATTTTTGAAAAAGTATGATGGCTGAAACTATCCTAGTTAACTTGTCCTGCGTATAATTAGGTTAGGTTTAGGTTAAAAGTATAGTTTATGCCTTTTGTGGACATTTGACTGATGCAAAAATGCACCGCAACCTACCCACGTCTGGAGTTTGCGAGTTCTCACCATGCTTGCGTGGGTTTCCTTCGGGCACTCCAGTTTCCTCCCACATTCCAAAAACATGCATGTCAGGTTAATTGGCCGGTCCAAATTGTCCCTAGGTGTGAATGAGCGAGTGAGTTGTCTTAGTCTCTGTGTGCCTGCGACTATCTGGCAACCAGTTTGGGGTTTCCCCTGCCTGAAGATTGCTCGGATGGGGTCCAGCACCCGTGACCCTTTTGAGGATAAGCAGTGCAGGTAATAGATGGATGGATGGACAACACTTATATTACATTTTAATGAATTTATTTAATGTCTTTCAAAGTCCAATACATCACCAGATACACCAAAGAGTCGTTTCCCTTGATGTACTTTTTGGCATTTAGTTATATTTTTTCTGGATGACTCTGTTTTCTCTATTTTCTAAAAGTTGTCTCTCTACTTTGAGTAAAATGAGTGTGATAATAGGATCAAATATAGGCCTTTTTATACTTAATTTGTAACACTAGCGGTCAAGTGGTTAGGTTTCGGCACTTTCACCGCCATGAAGTGGGTTCGACTGCCGTTGCATACGCTGACTTGTATACAACTGACCAAACATGCACTAGCATTAATATATACCATAAGTGTATGAAATGCATGTTATGCGTAACAGTTATACTTGAATGAATACAGTAGCTTATTACAGTTAATATTCTTGGATCCCTTAACCAACTGAGTAGTAAGAGCACCAATTATAGAGAGTATTTAGTACAATACAGGTTACTCATACAAGCCTTAAACATTATTATACAAACCTTAAACATGCAAAATATAGCACTGAAGCAACTTACAAACAAATTCAACTTAGAAGCGACCGTCCGGAACCTAACTACGGTAGTTCGTAAGTCCGGTAGCGTCTGTACTGGATTTTTCTTTTTTTCGTTTTTTAATTATGACAGCAAGTAGCCACAGGACTAATCCTCAACACCAGGCCAAAATTTTACTGTTAACTAACAAGATCATTCGATTCTTAGGAGAATTAATAAGAAGAGCATGTGAATGCTGAGGCCGTGCAGGACTGCGCCCACTTCAAGCACTGATCTCTGGCCCTGAAAATGTGGGCCTCCGTTTAGTTTAATCATGAGAAGTTCAAAAATACCTCACACAAAGTACAACAATAACACAGCTCTGGCCCTTTTGCATGGATGTCACGTAATGAGATGCTGGCAGACTGTGAGTTGCCTTCAAAGCTCAATGATTGGATTTTAAATGTATCCACGATGGGAAGAACAGCCTGGGAAAAAAAACTCATGACCGTAAGGACAACAAGCAAAGCCCCAAAGCCAGCGTCTGAGCTCCAGCGACGGTTCTAAAAGAGTTTCTTAAAGACCTCTCTCTTGTAAAACCGCAGCAATTATGCTGCAAATCCAAAGGAATGCGCAATAAGAACTGCTTCCTGACCGCTGCCAAGGTGAGAAAATCTGAAGTTTAGGGTGGCAGCGCCAGCACGAGTCAGCTGGTTATCAGTGAACGGCCTAAACTGGACAGTACGGGTGCGTGGATAGATCAAAATAGTGATATTATCAATACCAAGCAAATACTTGGATTGGATCAATACTATTTACACAAGGAGCAGCCCTTCTCTCACCCAGCACCATCAGCCACTTAAGCCATTTAAGTTTCTGACTGACAGGCATACTCTTAGCACTTCTCCCTACTTGGCCTGCCAGGCAGAAGAGGTCTAAATCTATGCAGCCGCTCTGACAGATGCTAAAAATGACAGTTGCACACTGAAAAGGCAGCTCGGTGTGTACTTTATTTTTGTAACACGGAAAAAGAATGATGCCAAGTGTAAGGTGGTCTGCTGCTGTGGCAACACTAGACATTTAGATAAAGACATAAAAAAAGCTACCCCTGCTGAGTGATAGGGTCTGACATACCTCCTCCACGAACCAGGGTTTTAACTAGGCAAAGGTGTGGGACGGCAGTAGCTCAGGAGGTAGAGCGCTCGTCTTGGGATCAAGGGATCCCAGTTCGAATCCCGGCTTGTCCGTGTTACATGTCGAAGTGTCCTTGGGTAAGACACTGAACCCCTAATACCCTCAATAAGCAGGTTAGCGTCTTACATGGCTGCAATACATGGCCGCTATTGGGAAATGTGAAGCACACTGTAAAGCGCTTTGGGAAGTCATTGACTTGAAAAGCGCTATATAAATGCAGATCATTTCATTTTTCAATTATCACAAATATATGCCCAATTATCCAGAACCCTTTAAAAAGACATTTGGAACATTACATATAGTTGGGTCATTGTGTCGTTTTCATTCCACGATCAAGCCAGGTCTGTTAATTCATGATAACCTCCATCCATTTTTTTGCCCCGTTATCCTCTATAGCAGGGGTCGGGAACCTATGGCTTGCGAGCCATATATGGCCCTTTTCTATGGCTATAGTACCTGTGGCTCAGAGACAAATTTGATTACATGCAAATTTTTTCCATCTCGTTCAAAACTTGAGCCATTATTCCTGTTCGGATACACGCAAAGCCAAACCAAAGCTGAATTACAATGCAGTACTTTGCAGAATATATAGGGCACGTTTTTCACTACAATTTACAGTCACAGTGTCACACCAAAAAAAAAACCAAAAACTTGTTTGGGCTGTACAACGCTAAAGAATCCTTTATATAAAAGCTCATTACATAATCTGTGTTCAGTGTTCAGATACCTTATGATGGAATCCACAGAACAAACTGTAAATACGCCAAAACACCGGAAGAGAATTTAAAGTTATTTGATTGTGTGAGTGGGAGGGATGGGTGGAGCTATGCAAAAAGTGCAAGCACTCCTTCCCATCTCTCGCCCTACTCCGTCTGCGCCAAAGGTAAGCACATCAGGTTCCTGTTTGCAGAATGTTGTGACGTTTTTACAAAATAACTGCTTGCATCTGGTTTTGAAACCAATATGTATGAAAAAAGGGGTCAAAATGAGTTTAACCGATCTTGAGTAATTGCAAGAAAGAGACAAGTTTAAAGTGGTATGTTTGTTGATTTTGGGACACGGGCTTTGGCATTATTCTCTTTTCATAATTTTTTTATCAAATCATCAAAAATAAATGTGCTGAAGACTAAGCTTTTGTCTGGGGCGCGGGTTTAGCAATTTAGTATATTTGTCTCATAATATATGTTGTGGCTCTTTCCCAAAATAAAATTAATATATTTTGCTTCTTTGGCTCTTTGAGTCAGAAAGGTTCCCAACCCCTGCTCTATAGGATGGCTTGGTTTTGGAATGTGAGAGGAAACTGGAGACCCCGGAGGAAGCCCATACAGGCACATGGAGAACATGCAAACTCCGCACGTGGAAGCCGCGGTAGCTGGAATCAAACCCTGGACCTCCACACCGTAGGGCTGTGCACCAACCACCCAGCCGCCATAGCTGCCCCAAATCATAACATTTCCAAGCAAATATTATCAGATCGGTATTTGATCATACACCCTTACTTGGATCAGATCGATATCAAAATTGCAAGTATCACTCAACCCTACTGGAGAGATGCGAGAGTAAACACAAAAGCCTCCTTTCCCAAACTCATTCATCGCTTTGCTCTTTCAGTTTTTCATTTGCAAATGTATACAAAACTAGGCCATTCGGACTGTCCGTCATCGGGGAGAATTTATTTTATCAGCATTTCAGGAAGGGAGCCAAATCTCCGTAGCGTTCGGGCTGTTATTTTGAGATGGCGCATTAGCAAGCAGCTGCGCTCACAGTTTGCAGACTTGCGTACACGTGAAATGGGTACACCTGACTCGAGTATAGAAAGCCGCACATTAAGATTTTTTTTGTTTCTAAAAAAATTGCTGCCAACATCAACATCTCATGCAATAACATTAGCATTTAAATACTTAAAAAAAATCAAACCAGATTTGATGTGACACTCCAAGGTAAACATGTGATAAAGACTTAAAAGATAAAGATTAAAAGAAGAATCTTAGGATAGATGGGTAATATTTACAGTGTAGTGGTTATAGACCGGCCTAACTTGTATGTGCATTAGAAAATGACATTACATTAGCAGTAACATTCTGCAAAAAATGAGAAGAAATGAAATATGAATGACTGTTGTCCTATACAGTCAAGTTGTAGGCGCTAGCGATAGCAGTTAATTTTGCAGCGGCTAGAACAGTATGGTGTGTTTTTTTAGGTCATTAAACCAAAATTAAATGAATGCTGCTAGCCAAATATTTTTTTCCCCCATTTTATTTCATTGTTTTATTTATTGGTCAGTTACAAGGTTTATAATGACTACATTTTCAGCTGGTGTTGAGTTAATAAGATGCTAATCTTAATCTACATTTATATATAATTCCCGTAGTGTGTGTGTGTATGCGTTCGTATGTGGCTTTTAGGCTCAATAAAGGTTGAACCGATGAAAATGAACACAGTTGTACTTTAGGCCCCTGGGAATGTCTTGAGCTAGGTTGTGTCAAGGCACCCCAAATAAATACCAACAAAATAGATAAACATATGCCTTCGTTGTAGAAACCCATGGCCCAACCCAACAAGGCAGGCTAGGCTGTACAGGGTGGGCTATCGCGCTCTTTCCAATTGGGCGAGGTTATGAACCACTGTTACCTCCCAATAAACGGTCACACCTGAGACATATCTGCCTTTTACCCAGGGATCAGTGTTTAAGGACAGCTTCCCAAAGAGAAGGAATCACAAAGCAGAGGAAGAAAGAGCACCAGTGCTTCCAAAACTCTGGGGTAAATGGCCAGTGGCTAAATCTTTTTTAGAAAAGTATGAGCGGAATCCGGTTTTGTTTAGAGTGAAGAGAAGTCAGGACTGGATGGAACCCTGAACTTTCGGGGAGCGCTAGAAGATTCGATTTTAACCCTTTGCTGTCTCTGCCAGCTACCACTGGAAGCCTACTTCCGATTGGAGAATAACTTTTGTTTTTTGGACCTCGTCCCCCATTTCCCTGAACAAGTCTGTAAGAGTCAATAAAACTAATTTTGTTCAAACCTGGAAGCCTGTCTTTTGGTTGTGTTTTCAAGTGTAAAACCCTGCGTTGATTTGCCACATCGTGTACAAACGTCTATGGAGGTGCATGTGGACCTTTAGCACTCCTGAGTGGCTCCCTGGTGCCTTTTCAACAAATCCCGGCCCAAGGAGATTGCCAGGCAACTCTGGACCATTATGCCTGTTGATTTTTAATGGTTGATAAATATAAATCTAATAAGTCCCTTGAGACTTTTTGTGATCAGGGGTTTACAAATAACAATTACTTGCATTGACCTTTGTGTATTTTTACACAATATATTGCAAAGGTAAGTGGGAAAACTAAGAAAAAATTGCAAGACAACAAAAAAAAACCAAGGATTTTATTTTTTGCCAAAATTTACCCAGTCCTAAAAATTGCAAAATGACATTTTGTCTACAAAAACCTTACATAATGTACTTCAAATAAAACACCCCAGAAATCTGGATGAAATGGACCCAAGTCATGGACCAGTCATTTTTGACCTGATTTGGGGTTATTTTTTACTTTACTGTTTTGGCTCAGTTAAATGTCCTGCTTGAAAAGACATTAGAGCAAAACAGTTTTCCACACAGTTGCCAGTACAGTAAAGAGATGATGCATGTTCACTTTTTAAGTGAAACATACTTTTGCAAGCATCTGAGGGTTGAAGGCCAAATACATTCCCAAATGACAACAAAAATCTTCAAATCTAGTAGTATGGACTACTACCTGTTTAAGCACATGGCTAGTCTGTGAGGTTTCAGCTTAAGTGGAGTGGCAGTAACTGGGATGATTGAACCCAAAACAAAGTCAAAGGGTCAAGGTTTCCTTTAAAGGTTGCTGAGTCAAAAGCTTTTGAGACTTGAACACGCTAATTGAGTTGCCAGAGCACGGCGTGTGGAGTCACTTTGGAGAAAAACCATACAAGGGGCTAAACGTCACCAATGAAGGTGAGGGATTGCAGGATAGACAAGACATACGACACTCTTTTTGCTCGATCGTGTAGTCGCAAGTGGACGAGAACACATTAAGTACGTATACGACATGCTTGAAAGCAGTAAAGAAACATTCTGCATCTCTAACAAAGGGCTTCTTCACTGTGCATGTGTCGTTCATATTTGGTTTCACTCCCACACATTTCCTTTATTATACCCTTAAGATTGCATCTTTGGCCTTTCATCTCCTCCAGTTTCTCATTGGAACATGCCGAGAAAGGGGAAGACTCGGAGAAATAAGTAGACTTGGGGAGTTCTACAAGATGGATACCCATACCAAATACCTACACCATTATTACATACATTTCCCTTTTCCTCTGAACAAAAAACGACTACTCTTTCCAATTGAATCCAAAAATATTTCTCCTTTATAGTCCATTTATTTAATGACAATTTCACAGATGCCTTAACTACTAGGGTCGTTGAGGGACCAGTTTATTTGGCGTTTCCTGGGTAAGTACTGCCTGGCAGCGCCCGTCCCTCTCTAGGGTGTTTTTTTGGGTAGGGTTTGCTCTCCACATGAAATAGATTTCCATGGTTAGCAGTAGCAGAAATAATCCACTTGATCAACATCTGGTGGGTTATTATTATTTTAAATAGACCATGAATCTATTTTTTTTAGCCATTAATACTAAAGTTTTATATTTTTTGACATAGAAAATTACTATAATAGTATTTAAATTGAGATATCATTTAAGAACGGTGTTTGAAGATGGCAGCCCGCATAGATGCAGCGGCTCACAGCTCGTCAGTTTTTCTATTTATTACTATTCTCTTGTCTATTTTGCTTTCTTTGCTGGACACATGCTTGACCAATAATACCTATAGTGGCGAGGAACTTATAAATTTGGGTCTGAGTCTACCTTATGACTTTTTGGCAATTTTTATGCCACCTTTGATATCCCGCAAGAAATAAAAAGGGTTATGAAAGTGAACTCCGTGGGTGGCCAACCCTCTCACGAGGCGAAGGAGACCGCAAACAAAAGCGGGGCTGTCGCTCGGGCCATGGTGCTAAGCTAAGGGAGCTACATCGGTGGGACTGCAAAACTTATTTTGGAAACGGCAGAGAAGGGCATGATGATGATGTAATTGTGCCTAAGTCTACCAATATTTCTTCATCGATCTCACCTGTCAACCGACGCCTGAGACGCAACGTGGCCAAACGGAGACATCTTGTGGCGATTTCTACAAATACTTTAGCTAAGTTAAAAGATTCAGCACAGCTGAAATTTGGCTTTTTAAATATTAGATCGCTTGCTCCGAAACCTTTATTTGTTAATGATCTTCTTATGTCTGATCATTATTTTGTTAAATTTGAGGTGCTGGCTAAATGTTGTATCAAAGAAGCTAAAGGATTCAGCGGCCGCAAAACTTGCCTGAGTACAAATTCTAACCCCTCTGATCTTCTTCAAGGGACAGTTGCCTCATTTCCTTTATATAAAGGTTCTATTGACTCACTGATGAATGATTTTAATGCTTTGGGGGGCGGCAGTAGCTCAGGAGGTAGAGCGATCGTTTTAGGATTAAGGGATCCCAGTTCGAATCCCGGCTTGTCCGTGTTACATGCCGAAGTGTCCTTGGGTAAGACACTGAACCCCTAATACCCCAAATAAGCAGGTTAGCGCCTTACATGGCCGCACAGATCACGGCCGCTATTGGGAAATGTGAAGCACAATGTAAAGCGCTTTGGGAAGTCATTGACTTGAAAAGCGCAATAGAAATGCTGATCATTTCATTTCATTACTCTGGCCAGTCGGTGCCCTGTATTCCGTAACGCCCCTATGGCTTAAATCATGAGGCAAAAGACGCACGCGTTTGTTTACTGAAAAAACTAGATCACTAAAAATAGACTGCAGGAAATCTGGACGAAAATGGCACGCTACCAAGCTTGAGGTTTTCCGTCAAACCTGGTGTGACAGCTTGTTAAAGTATAAGGCAGCCTTTGCCTCTGCAAAATCAGCCTATTTTTTGAAGGTGATTGCGGCACAGAAGAATAAACCGAAAATCCTCTCCGACACTGCAATATGGGTAACGAGGCAACAGATGATTCCAGATAGTTCTACCCATTCAGCCCATGACCTCATGGTCTTCTTTAATAAGAAGATTCAACACATAAGAGATTTCTAAAGACCATGTAAATATGTCACATGTCAAAGGTCTCAAAATTATAAATGCGTGACAAATGCGTTTGGAAATCTGTCACTTGATAATCTTACACAGGTGGTGAGTACGGCCAAACAAACTACTTGCCTATTTGACCCGCTTCCAGATTCGCTGATTAAAGGTCTTTTTGGGGTCCTTGGACCTTCAGTTAGCTTATATTTGATTTTAAGATTCCGTTACTATTATACAAAATAATTCATGGACTTGCTCCCTCATATCTTTCAGATTTAATTTCCCCCTATGATCCGGTCCGGAGTCTTCGCTCTGAAAATGCTGGTCTACTAGTGATCCCAAGAGCCAAGAAAGGATCCGCAAGTTTGAGAGCATTCTCCATTTGGGCCCCGGTGCTGTGGAATGTTCTGCCCCCTAATATTACAATCTGCAACCTCAGCGGCACTGTTTAAATTTAGGCTTAAAACACACCTATATCCTATAGCTTATGAATGACCTATATTTCATGTATACAATATCCGTGTATTATTTGTTATTGCAACATCCGTTGCAGCCTGGTCATCCTGGAAGGGGGATTACCTTATGTGCGGTCCCTTCTCAAGGTTTCTTCATTTTCTTAATGTGGCGGTTTTTGAGTTTTTCCTTTCTAGGTTTTAGATCAGGGGATGGTGTAGAAATAGTATGTAGTTTGCAATAATCTGCGATCTGTACAGCCCTTGTGAATAAGGGCGATACAAATGAACATGACTTAACTCGACATAAATTGGATTTTATCCCAGACCCCCTATTATTATTTATTATTATTATTATTATTATTATTATTATTATTTAAGGCACCTATTTCAAGATGGCGACTGCGCATGGATACATGCTTGCGGCGAGCTCTCCAGCTAATCTTCTATTTATTGCCGTTCTCTTGTCTTTTTTGCTTTCACTTTTGGACACATGTGTGGCCAAAAACACTTACAGTAGGGACGAACTTATTCGGTTGGGTGGGCGTCTAAATTTCGATTATTCGGGCACTTTTTATACCGCCCATGATATACCGAGCGAACTTCAAAGAGACCCGGCATCCTTGTGGACAGCTATTCCTCTTAAAAAACGGCGGCGGCGGCCCCGTAAAGAAAGAAAACAGAAACGTGGTTGCCGTGCAGGTAGATGTGTGAAGCGTGTGAAGTCCAAGCAGCAAGATGGACGCGAGGATGTAACTAATTCCACCATTCATTCCTCGCCGGACAACCGACGCTTTGAACTCAGCGCTCACGAGCGGCCACAACGCCGGGAGCTTTTGAAGATCTCGACAAAGACTACAAAGAGTTCAGCTAAGTCAAATGATTCAGCAAAGCTGAAATTTGGTCTGTTAAATATTAGATCGCTTGCTCCAAAAGCTTTACTTGTTGATAACATTATTCGTGATTATAAACTTAACTGTATGGGTCTTTGTGAAACGTGGTTACGCCCGGATGAGCACTTAGCGCTAAATTATGCCTCTCCCCCAGACTACGAGAGTAGTCATATAGCACGCACGCTGAAAAGAGGTGGTGGTGTTGCGCTAATCTCTGAAAAATCGCTCAAATTTAATACACGTACCTCTAATAATTACAAAACGTTTGAGGCTCTTGTGATGCGGTCCCCTCAATTGTCAATTGATGTAATAACTATCTATCGTGCACCTGGGCCATACACAACTTTCTTAGACGAATTTGCTGAACTTTTGTCTGAACTAGTAACCTATGCAGACAAAATTATAATTATGGGAGACTTTAACATTCATATGAACTCCCCACACAGTTCACTTACTATTGCGTTTAGTTCTCTAATTGATGCATTTGGTTTTACTCAACTGGTTGACTTGCCAACCCATAAAAATGGGAACACGCTAGACTTGATTCTGACTCGAGGAGTTTTAACCTCAAACATTATGGTGCTACCGTGTACTACTGTTATCTCTGATCATTATTTAGTGACATTTGAGGTGCTAACTAAATGTAAAGTTAATAAAGCTGAGGGATCTAGCGGACGCAATATAAGCACTGGCACAGTTTCTGAGCTCTTTGAACTCCTTCCTGGAGCAGTTGCGTCCTTTCCTAAATACAATGGCTCGATTGACTCACTCATGAATGAGTTCAATACCACCCTGACTAGTGTGCTGGATTCAATAGCGCCCATAAAACTAAAATCACGTCCTAAAAGACGCACACCTTGGTTTACTGAGGAAACTAGAACCCTTAAAAAAGAATGCAGGAAATGGGAGAGAAAATGGCGCGCTACCAAGCTTGAGGTTTTCCATCAAACCTGGTGTGACAGCTTGTTAAAGTATAAAGCGGCCCTTGCCTCTGCAAAATCGGCCTACCTTTCGAAGGTGATTGCGTCTCAAAAGAACAACCCCAAAGCCCTTTTTGACACTGTAGCATCGCTTACAAGGCAACAGCCTATCGCAGACAGTTCGACACACTCTGCTCAGGACTTAATGGTCTTCTTCACTAAGAAGATTCAATGCATACAGGAAGAAATTGCAAAAGATATTGTTAGTACCACACGTATTAAAGGACTGAAATTTACAGATGCACGACAGGGTGGCTGCCCTGGGAAAATGGCCGGTTTTAGTGAACTGTCACTTGATGATCTCAAACAAGTGGTGAATGCGGCCAAACCGAAAACTTGCCAGTTCGACCCGCTCCCAGGTTCACTTATTAAAAGTCTTTTTAGCGTCCTTGGGCCTTCAGTTCTAAATATTATAAATACATCACTCTCCTCAGGTGTAGTTCCAGCAGCTTTTAAGTCCGCCGTTATTAAACCCACACTGAAACGACCCAACCTTGATCCAGAAATATTAAGTAATTACAGACCTGTGTCAAACCTACCTTTCCTCTCTAAAGTACTCGAAAGAGTAGTGGCACAGCAGCTGAATGCTTTCATATCGGAGAATAACCTTTTTGAATCCATGCAATCAGGATTCAGGGCTAACCACTCTACTGAGACAGCTCTGATCAAGGTAACAAATGATCTCCTAATGTCAATGGATTCTGGCGCTTCATCACTTTTGCTGCTGCTGGATCTTAGTGCTGCTTTTGACACAGTGCGCCACAATATCCTACTAGAACGGTTGGAAAAATGGATTGGTCTCTCAGGAGCTGTCCTCTCGTGGTTCAAATCCTACCTCTCAGATAGGACACACTGTGTTAAATATGGTGAAACGACATCTGAGCCCTTTAATGTTACCTGCGGTGTTCCGCAGGGTTCAGTGCTCGGCCCCCTACTTTTCAACATTTACATGCTTCCGTTAGGTGATATTATTCGCAAGTACAATATCAGCTTCCATTGCTATGCAGACGACACTCAACTATATCTTCCGTTGGAGGAATCTTCCACACTAAACTGTGGAAATTTGGAGGCCTGTCTCACTGAGATAAAAGAGTGGATGTCACTCAACTTCTTGCGTCTTAACTCTGAAAAGACTGAAATGTTAGTCATTGGTCCTTCTAAATGCCGGGACTTATTCTCAAAAACTGCTGTGAACATTGACAAATGTCACATCACACAGAGTGACTCAGTTAAAAATTTAGGTGTCATATTTGACCCTGAACTATCCTTTGAGATGCATGTAAAACAAATTACTAGAACTGCCTTCTTCCATCTTCGCAACATTGCTAAAATCCGTTCAATACTGTCTCAGTCTGATGCGGAAACATTAATTCATGCATTTGTTACCTCCCGTCTCGATTACTGCAATGCACTACTCTCCGGTCTCCCGAAGTCCAGAATCAAGTCTCTTCAGCTAGTACAAAATGCCGCAGCGAGGCTCTTAACCAGGACAAAAAAGTACGATCACATAACACCGATTTTGGCTAACCTGCATTGGCTCCCAGTTAGCCAAAGATGTGACTTCAAAGTTCTCTTAGTATTGTACAAAATCATACATGGACTTGCTCCCTCTTATCTTTCAGATCTGATCTGCCACTATGTCCCGGGCCGAAGCCTACGATCTGAGAGTGCTGGTCTTCTGATGATCCCGAGAGCAAAGAAGTCTTCTGCTGGTTCGAGAGCGTTCTCCATCCGGGCACCGGTGCTGTGGAATGCTCTTCCCCCTGAGATTCGATCTGCAACCTCAGTGGAAATGTTTAAATCTAAACTTAAAACTCACTTCTACTCCATTGCATACGAATAACCTACTCCTCTTGTCGGTTGAAAATAGTTTGTGTAATATAGTGTAACAATCTGTGAAGCCCTTTGAGACTCTTCGTGATTTAGGGCTATACAAATAAAAATGACTTGACTTGACTTGACTTAATTGTATACTACTGTAATATACGCTTAAATCAACAAGTTTTCCTGATTATCCAGCAGCTTAAACATTTCTAACTTGTAAACGCAGCCTTTGCACATGCGTTATTAGTCATTTTGGTTGTCAATTGCTTTAAGGCTCTAAAAGCATAAGTCCGTTTTTGGTTTTGAAAGGTTTTTAATCCTTTGCATAATTTCCTTATAAAATACAGTACAAATTTTCAAACGTTTCAATTCTTTAATTTCCCTTTCTTTAATTCCAGGTTCTTGATCGATAAATGGCCACTAGATCCCAGTAAATAATGGTTTATTACTATGAAGAGCAATACCTTAAAAAATGTATCAGTACCCGGCATCCGTAGAAATCACGCACATGTTTTAAAGTCTGGCCTCTCGGGAAAACCCAGTCTCTGTAACATAGCCAGTGGACATGATGCAGTATTTCCAACTACTTGTTCCAGCAACACGTTGTGACAATCACACCTGGGCTTTCACTTCATTTTCACCAAATGGTCAAAGCAACAAGGAATGAATTTGGCTTCGCTCTGATAGCTTATGGCACCATTCCCATGCATACCGTTGTTAGTTCATTAAAAATGCATGAGTACTGTTACGTCGAAAAATTGTAGACACATTACATTCCTTCCTGTCTTGTGAATAAGACTAAAATAAATTAAGTCACTCAAGATATGTTTACAATACTAACAACAAATTACAAGCATTCCCCTTGGAAGCAATCCCACTGGTAACTTAAGTGCTTTCCCAGGCTTCTTTGCCATGCTTTCATGCTTTTCTGGACGGATTCACCCGGGATCGTCTGCAGCGCTGCCATCAAGACCATCTTGATGTTGTCTACATCTTCAAAACAAGGCCATTCATGACCCCCTTGAGTTTGAAGGAAAAATTCAAAGAACAAGGTTGAAGGAAAGGAAAAGGTTATTCCAGTTCATCGATGCTCTTTTTACCAAGGGACCGTCAGAAGCTTGATGAGTTTTGAGCAGTCACATTGCCGTTGTAACGCACTCCAGTTGTTTTTAAAATTTCCATTATTTACCATACGAAAAACTGTTTTCAATTGGACGTTAGTGTTTATTGCCTTGCTTCAAAAATGGCTGAAATCACACTGAAAACCACAGCTCCCTAACCACTAGGGTTGTAGGGAGACCATTTCCTGTGGTGTGTCTTGGGCAAGTACTTCCCCCCAAAAAACTATTCATGAGGCCACCACACAGTACGCAACAATAGGCCATTGATTCACTAGTTTTACATCTTGTCATAATCACATCAATAAGAAAAGCTGACCACCAAAATACTCGTGCCAAACAAACAAAGAAACGGAGGGAAGGATACAAAAACACAAAAAGAAGCACTAGTGTTACAAGATTGACAGGTCTCAAAGCTGCAGCATGTAATCCAATGTGCAGCATAACACAGCATGTAATGGCTTATGTTGCTTCCAAAAGGCTTTTCAAGCATGACATGTAGCACTACCCTTTATGCTCACTGACTTTTGAAAAGGTAGAAAAGAACAATTTTCTACATTCCTGTAGATTAAAAATGTCAAGATTGGTTACTATGTGAGTTTAATCATAAAAACAGTGCAGAGGCAGAAATAGCAGAGTTGGTGTCAGTGAAAACATAGATCATGCTAGGGACTGTCCACGGAGACTGTTTCAGAAAAAGTGCTAATTGCTTCAAGTTGGCTGGAATTGGTTGGTCTGTCTGTTACTGCTACCCAATCTGTTTTCTTTTTCTGTCCAATTGACCGACCTAAAAGGGCCTTTCTCTTGCAGCAAGTTCAACTAATGCTATGAATTTTCCCAATACTTTTACATTAATTGTATTTTTTTGAGTACTAATTAAAATATCTTTGGAACAACGTTCTTTTTAAAAAATGCACTTGGTTTAAACAGATGAGCTTGGAAGAATATGACAATAACTTACAACATACTGATGTCAAACTTTATTTAGGTCATATTTTTAAATGGATTAACCATTTTAGGTAAAACACATCGTCAAGGAAAAATATAGTAAAAATGTTAAAAATAACAAGATACTACAGTAAATTTTCTTGATGCCAAGAGCCAAGAAGAGAACCGCAGGTTCGAGAGCATTCTCCATTCGGGCCCTGGTGCAGTGGAATGCTCTTCCCCCTGAGATTCGATCTACAACCTCAGCGGCACTGTTTAAATCTAGACTTAAAAGACACTTATATTCTATAGCTTATGAATGACCTATATTTCATGTATACAATATGTGTGTATTATTTGTTATTGCAACATCCATTGCAGCCTGGTCATCCTGGAAGGGGGATTACCTTATGTGCGGTCCCTTCTCAAGGTTTCTTCATTTTCCTCAAGCTGAGGTTTTTGGGTTTTTCCTTGTCCTCATGTAGGTTTTAGATCAGGGGATGGTGTAATAATAGTCTTTGGTTTGCAATAATCTGTGGTCTGTGCAGCCCTTTGAAACTCCTTGTTATTAAGGGCTAAATAAATAAACATGACTTTACTTGTGTTATTTTTCATGTTTTATTATTTGTTTTACATGATTTAGAAAAAGGAAACACTAAAATATGTTGCAACTTGAAATTAGCAATATCATCTGATCTATCACATTCCTTTTAATAGAAAAAACTAATACAAAATGCATGTGTGATCATTTTAAAACTATTTTATTCTTACTTTACTGATTTTTAAAATTCAGTAAGATAAGAAAGATAACCCAATAAAATACCACTCTTTTACATATCCATAGTCGCATGGGACCTTTTTGAAAATATTTATAAAGTATTTGTAAAAGTATAGTAAAGTAAAGTAAAGTATAAACATATACAGGGATACCGTGTTATATGACCTTAAGTCGTTCCATGATCGTGATCTTAGCTCGAATTGCTTGCGTTTTCCAGATATGAAATGATTAAAAATTAATTGGTCTGGTCCTGGTCTCCCAAAAGCATTCAAGTTAACCTTAAATAGCTAGAACACATCCTCCTGTTCACTAAAAACGTCCAAATGGTTATTAACAAAAAATAAAGTAAAAAGATCAATAAGATGATATTTACGAAATAAAATGCGAGTTTATGATGAACACTTACTATGGAGACAGTCACCATGTGGGAGAAGTGACGGGGATAGAGAGACAGTTGATGATACGTAAGCACTTCCTGTAAACTTAAAATTAAAGTTATTGTAACTTTAAATGGAATTTACAGCACTTTTGTTGCCTGGAGTAGTGTGTTCAGCTAATTAATTATTCATGTATTCAAGTATTACTCCCTCTAACGAAGCTTTAATAACGCTGGTCAGTTGTGTGAGTGACCTTGCATCATAGCTGAGCACAAAGTAGCCAAAGCAAAGACAAAAAAGGAACCACAGAAAAAGTGACCTCATTCCCATTTGTAACGATGGGGTAATGAAGGCTGCAGCAAGTGAAATCCCAGGTTGGAAACCCTCAGAGCCAGGTGTGAGCAGGGGCCCCTGAGAAGGGACTGGACCCTGAAGTAACCCACATCACAACATTAACCGGTCACAGACACCTTCAGGGCAACACAACTGAGAAAGGGGATGAGAGGGGGGAGCCTGATGTGGGTTTTGATGGCTTTTTTCCAATTTGTGGAGTCTGGGAACCTGTTCTTGTTATATGTATGTTCACTTGCTGCAAGTGTGAATACTTTTTTCCATCTTCCAAGAGAATTTTATTGATTCATGAGGGAGCTTTCAAAGCACTCATGACAGAAAGCTCAAGGCTGACTTCTCTAACTCGTGAAACTGGCTTAAACTTGAAAGACATCCCAATAAAAATAAAAGAAAAATGGTCAGTGTTTTTACCCTTAAGGGCTGTTTAAACTACACACATATTTTTTGGAAGAAGAAGATAGATCTTTTGTTGTTTTAATCATTGTTTAACAGCTATTAGGGACTAAATTGAAAAAACCCAGGCCAAATTAAAACCAGATCATTGCCATTAATGGTTAAATAAGTCAAAGATCTGTCAAGCCCACTGCAGCTGGTATGGAAGCAAAGTGCAGAAACACTGATTAGTATTCAAACAGGGTTTGTTACACAGGAAGTCAGGTAGCGGAGAAACAATTGTGGTCCAAGATGCTGGTGAGCGGTTGGTGTTCCAGTAAACCAAAATAGCAAAGGTGAATGTTCAAGAATTCATCAGGCGGTACTAGTGATATGGAATGCCAGGATATGTTATCCTTGAATAAAAATAGGCTGAGACATGAGTGCTTAGGGTGTGACATTTGAGAAAATGAATTAGCACAGAGCCAAGGAGACAGAGTTATTTGATAGTGACGAGGGAGAGTCATGATAAGAGGGAAATCATGGCAAAATACTTAAAAAATCTACTAAGAACATACTCGAGGCGGTTCGGATCTAAGGTGCCGAAGCGCTGCTTTGTATTCGGGCAAGGTTTGGTAAACAGGAAAACAGGTAGCCGGCAAGAAAGGAGTTGGTGTTACCGTAAACCCAAACAGCAAAGGCAGCAGCCCAAGAATTTATCAGGGGGTACTCCAATGATCAGGGAACCCAGGCAAGGGTTCGATTCAGTGGAAAAACAAGAAGCCAAAACAAGAGGGCTCGATAATTGACATAAAAGTAGGTCCTGGCGATAAAGAGATAATGATAACAACCACCATATAATTCTTGCCACAATAAATAATAAAAATGCTCGAGAAAAGTTGATAATTTAAACAGTAATTACCACCCGACCACCGGAGAAAATGGGGCACTAATGCAAGGAAAAGATAAGTTCCAATTGTTCAGGAGACGAATAAGGTGACGGGGAAGAGCCAATAACTTTGCAGGATTAGTGGTTCACTCAGTGGACATCAACACGGCCAAAATGAGCAATAAATTGACGAACGATGAAAACCCAGGATAACCAATCGAAGCATGCTGAAATGTTCATCAACAGGAGAGATCACTATCTTTAGTTGTTTGGAAGTATTTTGACTACTCAGTGTTCTCGTTTGCCCTAGACGCATCATTTTTGCCGGGGACGCATAGTCTCAAATCAACGTGCGTCCCCAGGACGTAACTTTTTTGACACAAATTTGTCATTATTACCCGATTACTTTTATTTTTAACAAAGATTTACCGCACTCCAAACTTTTCGTCAGGCAGATCCGCCATTGTTGTTTTAGTCTCGCGGTTCGAGTTTTCGTCTGCACGCAGATCTCGGCAAACGAGATCTCATTGCTTCGAGATTACGTCATTGTTGTGGTGGTTGTTGTCGAGTAAAGGTTAAGTATGACTCAGAAAAACAGTTAGTATTAGGTGAAAATCTACACAAAATTGGTAATTTCTTCAGTGTCAGTAATAAGTCGAAACATAATGCAGAATGAAATAAAATGAAATAATCTGCATTTATATAGCGCGTTTCAAGTCAATGACTTCCCAAAGCGCTTTTCAATGTACTCCACATTTCCCAATAGCGGCCTTGCAGCAACGTAAGGCGCTAATCTGCTTTTTGGGGGTATTAGGGGTTCAATGTCTTCCGACACTTCGACAAGTAACACGGACGAGCCGGGATTCGAACTGGGATCCCTTCATCCCAAGACAAGCGCGCTTTATATTACCAATTAACTGTGATGATTAGAACTGAATGAAAATATAGATTAATATAATTATTTTAGCAATATTATTTTGTATAATGTACATATAGGGCAGCACGGCGGCGCAGTGGTTAGCGCTTGTGAGGCACAGTTCATGTCATGGGAACCTGTCGTGGGTTCAAATCCAGCTCCAGACATCCTGTGCGGAGTTTGTATGTTCTCCCCGTGCTTGCGTGGGTTTCCTCCGGGCACTCCGGTTTCCTCCCACGTTCCAAAAACATGCATTTCAGGTGAATTGGCCGGTCCAAATTGTCCCTAGGTGTGAATGAGCGAATGAGTTGTCTGTCCCTGTGTGCTCTGCGATTGGCTGGCAACCAGGCCATCTCCATTGCCCGGAGATGGCTGGGATGGGCTCCAGCCCCACCGCGACCCTAATGAATATATATAGATTCATATTATATATTTGTCGCCGATTTACAATTTCAACCTCAATAACACTTAATTTTGGGGACCCATAGATTTTTGAGCATGCGAGTCACCATCACTTTTAAGACGTAAAATGAACACTGACTACTTACGAGTTTGTTTAAAAAAACAAAAGACAAACAAACAAACAAAAAAAATGAGCTGAGACATGCTCTGCCATCTTTGCTGTCAGCATGTGTTAACCAAGACGGGCAACAGGACAAACTTATTCCACCATTTAAAACAGTTTTGCCCGCTAGCATACGCTGCAGGAACAATTCAGACCCAATTAAGTGCTAGCGGATATTTAACAAGCACCGGGCCAGTGAGCAAGGAGCTTCTTGCGTATACCTGCACCCAGCTCCCTCTCTGGGAAGGTATTCATTTGTTTAATGGTCGTCATATTTGTGAAATGCTGTGTAATAGTTTGTCACATTGTGTCTTTTTTTCAGACATTAAAACAGCTTCCACGCAGGGGCAAAAACTAGACTTAAAATGTAAGTGGGAAAAAAGTTGTCATAATCATCACAATAATATAAGATAGACCAAAAAATATATATATACTTTATTGTAATAAAAACACACTAATCCAGTGCCAAGAAGAGGGTGTTTGAATAGTGATGAGGGAGAATCGTAATATGAGGAAAATCAAAACAAGTGACAGCTGGTCTGAAAAGGAAAATTTAAGCGAGTGACCAAAAACATATGTTTAAGAGGAATAGAAAAGTAGGAGAGAGAGAGTGGTAGATAGAGAGCGAACCTACAGAGAAACTGGAACTTTAGTACAAGATTGTGACAAGGTCCATTTAAATGGGCTGGCACTGAACCGTCAATGACAGCAAATCAGTTTAAATGCATCTTTGTTGTCTATTACTTTCAGTGGGACAAAAAGAGTTTTGAAAGAACACTGTTGTTTCCTGCAACATTGTACAATCCTATTGAGGGCTTCAACAGGCCCGGTTCCGCATTTCGTGTATGGACTGCATTTATGTACAGACGCTCCCCTATTTACAACCATTCGACTTACGTAAAATGGTAGATACAGAAGATTATTTCAGGACGCCGAAAAATATCCGGACATTGCTTTAAGTTAGATTTTGCATTGTGTGCACCTTTTTCAAAGTACAGGACCTTACTGTAGTGCTTTTTTTTCGCTGCTACCGGCAAGTGGCGCTGGGAGAGGTCACCCAGCATCCACCCAGAAGTAGAAAAATCCGCTTCCTCTTCCTAGTTTGTGTGTAAGTATTCCATACTGTCTATGTCTATAATATAAGAACTGTGACATTTTTATTGTTTAGTATCTCGTGCATCCATTCGATATGGTTGGTGTAAAGTGCAAAGAAGAGGCGAGCCGTTTCTTTTGAAATTAAAGTGGAAAAAGAAAGCTTGATGCGGTTAAGAAAAATAGTCTGTGTAATAGTGTAATAATCTGTGAAGCCCTTTGAGACGCTTCGTGATTTAGGGCTATACAAATAAAAATGACTTGACTTGACTTGACTTGACTTAAGAAAATGGTCAGAACGCTTTTTTTGGCCACTTTTTACCACGGAGGAGGACCTCTTGAAGCGCATCTTCCAAAAGTAAGTTAAGCTCAACTTTATTTATCTTTATAGAGTATATTATTTTTTGAAATGTTTCTTTTTAGTACAAAACAATGCAGGTTACTTATACAAGCCTTAAACATACTTATACAAACCTTAAACATACAAAATATAGCACCAAATTTAACTTCTGACCGTTCGTGAGTAGGGCAGCTTTTCAAGTCACTGACAACCTCCCAAAATGCTGTACAATGTGCTTCACACTTACCCATTCTCACACACACACTCCAACACCGATATTTACTCATCAACTGAGCAACAAGAGATCTACGCACACCAATGTGTGCCCCTGCTCACGCTGTACTCACGACAGAGGGAACACATAGTCCAAGGTTAGTCAAGAGAAACAAAATGAGGAATTAAAACAGGTTAAAGGTTCTTGTGGGAGGGTGGTGACGTTTCTCAAAGTGATTTTGAAACATGAGGGGGAGCAAATAAGCGATAAGACTATTTTAATCAGACATGGGAGTGAAATGATATAAGAAGTGGTCTAATGATTCATCACCCGGTGACACAAACATCTTCCCTTACGCTGCATGGTCCAAATAAAACCTCCTCCTACTCCTGTACAAATCAATCTGTGAAGGGAATGAGGGGGAAAAAAGAACACTAAAGTTGGAGGCTAACATAATGCAAGCAGGGGTTATGTCGATGTTTATGACCTGCAAAAAGGGGAGTAACATGGGTTATTTGTCCTTGACTTCCAGGCGAGGTCAACTCTTAGTTAGGGGCAATGACACATTTTTAGAGAATAAACATAAAGGGGCCCAAGAATGAATGTAGCTTAACTTAAAGTTGAATTTGGTTTCAAGGTGAGGTTCATTTAAACACAAAAGTGGCTCATAAAGATCCACTTTAAAGGATCTCGTTCAAACGTCACAGTTCAAATACGTAGTAACAGGGTTCTCATGCACCTTTTTCATGGCCAAATTCAAGCACTTTTTAAGGACTCTCAAAGGCAATTTTTCCAATTCTTCCAGTATCATGATGAGAAGAAATCCGGTGTAAATTATGTATTTTGAAGACCTAGAAATAGGTCAGCGACATAAATCTTGCATGTGCATTTACGGTATATAGATTTTTAGATCTTGAGTAAATCACAAATCCTCTATTGGGTAGAATGACACTAATATGTAGCTTAAATTTTCACTTGCACAAAGTTTTTCCGTAACTACTTACCAATGGGAAACGCTACGTTCATTTTTAGCATGGGCCATAATAAATGTCCATATTTGATGCTTAATCCTTGCACTAGTAGACCTACTGTCCTGTCGCTCCCCTACTTACGACCTTTCGACTTACGATAAACAGTAGATATGAAAGATTTTTTGGGGATGTCGAAAAATATCCGGACATTGCTGTAAATTAGATTTTGTATTGTGTGGACCTTTTTTCGAGTACAGAGCTTTACTGTAGTGGTTCTTTCCGCCGCTACCGGCGTGTGGCGCTGTTAGAGGTCACCCAGCATCTACCCGGAAGGAAAAAAGTCAGCTTCCTCTTCCAAGTTTGTGTGTAAACATACTGTACTGTATCACCAGCATGCTAAGAACTTTGACATTTTTATTGTTTAATATCTCATGCATCCATTCAACATGGTTGGTGTAAAGTGTAAACAAGAGTCGAGCCGTTTCTTTTGAAACGAAAGTGGAATAAAAAAGCTTGATGCGGTTGAGAAAATGGTTGGATTGCTATTTTTCGTCCACTCTCCACCATAGAGGAGGACCTCTTGAAGCCCATCTTCCAAAAACAAGTTAAACTCAACTTTATTTATCTTTATAGAAGATATTATTTTATGAAATGTTTATTTTTTAGTACAAAACAATAAAGGTTACTTATACAAGCCGTAAACTTAATTACATAAAACTTCAATATACATTCCATACAAAATATAGCACCAAAGCAATTACGAACAAATCTCGTTCATAAGTGGGGCAGTGCCTGTAATATACACCTGTCCTCTTGGACATCGCCAGCTGAAAAAATGGAATGGCAAAGCAAAGCCACCAGAAAACAGTTTTGGCGTCATTTTGACGCAGACTTGTTGTAAAATATGGAAACATTTTCCAAGCATTTACAAGAACTTCACGCAACATTCGAGCATTACAAATCAAGCATTTTCAATATTTGAAGCAGCAATAAGAACCCTGTAGTAAAAAGGTAGGGCATGTTTATTTTTTTCACCTGAAAATTCTAGGTCATTTTCTATGAGAATCACCTGTGAGTAAAAATTAAAAGAAAATAAGTCTTTAACGTAATAATTTTACCCAGAACATGTTATTAAAGTCATGCACATTCCTTTATGCAACATTAAATTTCAACACAAGTAGTTTTTGTGTCACTCTTCATTTATTAGTTCATTTGCCATTTGACTTTAACTATGCACGCTGCACGGCTCTACTTTAATAAATGGGTCGTTTCCAGCTTTGTAAATTCCTGGAATTTTGCACCCTTCATTTAGATCACATAAAAGTCACATAAATCAACCTGTGGTGGGTGCAATTTCAATAATTGCAGATTCGGCTAAACACAACATATGCAAAAAAGGACCTAAAGAAAAGAAACGCAAAAAAGAGCGGTTTCTTATGAGAAATTTAAGCCTGTGTGACTTGATAGCAGGCCGTAAAATGTCATTAACCTTGCAGCGGGTGGGTCCAGCACTACCCGGCTTCCCCCCTTCACAACCAGGGCTGATAAATTAAGCAGCCCCTAAACTCGGCATCATGTTGCCGTGTATGCTTTTTTTTCCACATGAAAAAGTCATATACTCGAAGTATCAATTTACACAGTAAGAACGTGCTTCCAGACAGGTTTACGGACAGACAAGTGTTTGGGGATTGATTGGTGAAGTCCTCCTTCAGACCTAAAACCATAAGTGTGACAAAGTAATACAACACTGTGTGGTCACCTCTGAGGATGTAATTCTGGTAGTTCTGGTCAGCCTCAGCACCCACTTTGATCAGACAAGTCAGCCCCTCGGCCACCACAAACTCATGCACCAGATCCTTGTCGTCCTGTAGAGAAGTAGACAAATAAAAATCACTCAGTAACTTTATATAGCATTGGAGCATTGGAATTGGCAGTTTTGGGCATAACGTTTAGCATCAACGAACACAAAACCCCTCAAAAAGCCGCAACATATATCAGGTTCCGTACACCTTTTGAAAGGCCGAATTCAAGCACTATTAAGGACTTTCAAAGACAATTGTCCATTTTCCCCAGTACCATTAAAAGAGGAATGTCGATAGATCCATAGCCCTGTTGTTTGATAGATAGATAGATAGATAGATAGATAGATAGATACTTTGTTCATCCCCGAAGGGAAATTCGAGGTCACTGCGTGCTGCATGGAGAATAAAAGGTCCAGAAAATCTGACAAATCCCAAGCCAAATATTAAACCAGCAGTTACCCTTCAGCTAATGGGGCATAGAAAATGAAACTGAGTTTCTGTGCACCATTTTATTTGTGTTTTTTGACATCTGTTTGGTTTGTGTTGTACCATTTTTTGTTCTTTTCCTTACTGAAAACATTGAGTGACTGTAGAGAAAGGAAAGTCTTTTCATTTTAAGTTAATTTTCAAGCAGACTTGTTTTATCTTTCTTTATTTAATGCGTGGTCTAAAGAGTCAAACTGCCGAGAAATACGGCAACAATTTCAAGCATTAACGAGCCATTCACACAAAATTCAAGCACTTTTCAAAAATTCAAAACACAAAATTCAAGATTTTTTAAGGATTTCAAGAAACCGTACAAACTCTGATACAGGTTTTCAGTTTTGTGCTCTTGTTTAGGGTGGTAATTGCCCCGGAGAAGAAGCTGTGTCTAATCTTGTTTCATACAATGTTTGACAAAATTGATATCTATGACAATAACCATGTAATAAAGACTTTAAAGGGCGGCAGTAGCTCAGGAGGTAGAGCGATCGTTTTAGGATTAAGGGATCCCAGTTCGAATCCCGGCTTGTCCGTGTTACATGACGAAGTGTCCTTGGGTAAGACATTGAACCCCCAATTACGCCCAATAAGCAGGTTAGCGCCTTACATGGCTGCACAGATCACGGCTGTTATTGGGAAATGTGAAGAACAGTGTAAAGCGCTTTGGGAAGTCATTGACTTGAAAAGCGCTATATAAATGCAGATCATTTCATTTCAGTTTTCAGTTGCACTACACTATACAGTGATATTTAATGTTAAAAAAATTACACACTGTCCCTTTAAAACAAGCAAAAAATATCAGAATATTCCTGTATTTACTACAAAAGAAATTTTCAATTATGAACAATTGGGAATTTTTAAAGGAGAGCAAACTTATCTTTAAACAGAACAAGATTACTTTTAAATGTACCACAGAACTCAAAAAGCCTGGTTCCTACACTAAGAAGGATGCTAGTTTGTAAAGAATTTCTTTCTCCATTGTGATTTCAAATATAGTTGTTGAAACTAGGGCTCCAAAAAACAGTTGATAAAATTGATTAAAATCGCTTAATAAAATTGGTTAAAATCATATAATTAAAGTGTTGAACCTCTTGATGCCTGGACGAGCGCTTTACCTCCTGAGCTACTGCCACCCCATATACATATATAAATATAAAAAACAATCAACATATTTATCGATTATTAAAAAAATTGTGAGTTGAAGACCTAGTTTAATCAATAGAATTTTAGCTTTGGCAGATATATATTCATACGAATACTCTTTGGTTAAGACATCTCAATAGTACCAATTTGGTTAAGACTTACATGGACAAAAGGAATCAGTTAGAGTTAACAAATATATTTGTAAACTTGAAAAATATATTCATCAGCCAAGTCTTTAAACCATCTGCAGCAGTACTGGTATCAGAGCGAGTGAACATATGGAGGAAACGCATTTCAACACCTTGTAGGAGCCATCTCGTCTATCAGGCGCTAAACACAGACTATGCGGCAATAGGTGAGTGCTAGAAAATTTGTGGAATATCTACCCTTGTACCCTTTATAAATTTACACAGAATTAAGAAGTTGAAAAGCTAAATAGCAAGTGCTACCCTTAGCTGATTATGTTAATAATGGACCCATGTGGGGAAGGTGGGAACTGGAGTCAAGGGCGCTTAAAGAGAGGGATGGACTTATTTACTAAAGAAGGTACCAAGTAGCAAACAAACATAGGTTCACTAAACAAGGACATGCCCAAACCAGAAACACAGACCGAAACTGGAAGTTGAAAATGCACATAGCAAAGTAACAAAGAAACCAGGGGTGGTAGTGGAAGTGAAATTGATACAATGACCCAACAACTTTCAATATCAAAATGCCATTTTATAAGGTTCTGGATAATTCAGCAGAGGTGTGTGGCGAGATCAAACCCCGATTGGGTCCCTCTGGTGAACGTAAGTATGTTAAACCCTAACAGATTAAAAATACAATAAATAAAGACAGGCATAAACAAATGTATTTGTGAATAAAATCTATATTCATTTATTTATTAGAGCATGTTTATCATTGATTTAAGATCAACAATGATACTTCTGGTGGAAATAGCAGTGACTCCAAAATTATATATACAAAATTCATCATGAAATGTTTATCGAACAAAGTGTCAGATCCTTGCATATTATTGTGTATCTTATTTCTTTCCACAATAAAAACAACAAAAACCTACCCAAAATGATGCAGACAGAGTCAAGTCAAGTCAAGTCATTTTATTTGTATAGCCCTTAATCACAAAGAGTCTCAAAGGGCTTTGAGTGCTTCGAGACCTTTGAAAAAGTGGAAAAACAACCTTATCATGCACATCAAGCCACACAAAGATAAATACTTTATTACCTCATAAAGCAAATCAGGCTGAGGCACAACTAGTAATTATAGATTTTTAAACAAAAAAAGAACCTTTATTCTTTATCAATGCATTTCGGGGCATAAAGGATAGATTAAAGCAAACTAAAGTTGTATGCTTTATTCAAATTATAATCAAAATTGTCTATAATTTTGTCTTAATAACAACTTAGTGAACATTTTTTTCAATGAGATTGGACAAGGCACTCTGGGATAATATTGATGAACCAAATTTTACAACTGAATTAAATATACAATTGTTATTGAAATGAATTATGATAATTAAGACTGTATATTTCTCCATAATATGCATCTTATGAAATAACAATATTTGTAATTTACATAATTGACCTTGCAGCACAGCGGATGGTTGGTTCTTCCATCTTCGTAACATTGCTAAAATCCGTTCAATACTGTCTCAGTCTGATGCGGAAATTATAATTCATGCGTTTGTTACCTCCCGTCTCGATTACTGTAATGCACTACTCTCTGGTCTCCCGAAGTCTAGAATCAAGTCACTTCAGCTGGTACAAAATGCCGCAGCGAGGCTTTTAACTAGGACAAAAAAGTACGATCACATAACACCGATTTTGGCTAACCTGCATTGGCTCCCAGTTAGCCATAGATGTGATTTCAAGGTTCTCTTAGTATTGTACAAAATCATACATGGACTTGCTCCCTCTTATCTTTCAGATCTGATTTGCCCCTACGTCCCGGTCCGAAGCCTACGATCTGAGAGTGCCGGTCTTCTGGTGATCCCAAGAGCAAAGAAGTGTTCTGCTGGTTCGAGAGCGTTCTCCATCCGGGCACCGGTGCTGTGGAATGCTCTTCCCCCTGAGATCCGATCTGCAACCTCAGTGGAAATGTTTAAATCTAAACTTAAAACTCACTTCTACTCCATAGCATATGAATAACCTACTCTTCTCGTCGTCTGAAAAATAGTCTGTGTAATATAGTGTAATAATCTGTGAAGCCCTTTGAGACTCTTCGTGATTTAGGGCTATACAAATAAAAATGACTTGACTTGACTTGGTTCGCACGCAGCCCCATAGTGTGGCTGTCCAGAGTCCAATTCTAGCCACCGGCCAGGCTCCAAGTGCGGATTCTGCATGTTCTTCCTGTGTATATATGGGTTTCCTCCAGGCACTCTCCTTTCCTCCCACTCTCCAAAAACATGCATGGCAGGTCAATGGCAGTTTCAAACTGTCCCTAGGTGTGAATGAGCGAGTGGGTTTTCTGTCTCTGTGTGCCCTGCGACTGGCTGGCAACCAGTTGAGGGTGTCCCATGTCCACTGCCTAAAGGTGGCTGGGATGGGCTCCTGCACCCCCCGCAACCCTAGTATGGACACAAAAATGGATGGATGGATGGATAATTGACCTAATTTAAAGAAGTGCCTTCCAATTTAAAAATAAAAAAACAAACATTTGATGGTACATTTAAAGCTAATAGCATGTGCTGCCTGAAATGCTAAAGGTCCTAGGTTTGAGACTGGTGGAATTATATGTTGGTGGAAATATATGTTGGCCTGGAGAGAGACGGGCGCCACCAGGCTGTACTTGCACAAAACACACCATAAGAAATGGTGCCCCTACAGCTCTAGTTCCATCCACAAACACATCCATCCACACATCCAACCATCAAACCAAGCAACCGAGCAACCAACCAACCGTTTAGGTTATATAGATATATGTAGATTCTTTTTTCCTTCTTTTTTGGTGAAATGTTATAATTTATATGTATTTCATTTAATTGATGGTTAGATACTAGAAATTCTGATCCTCCATACAAAACAATTCAGTTTGCCGAAATTGACTAATGCTAACTACATAATAATATTTAACTATTTATTGCAACACAAGCAAAGCTTTCTCCTCATATTTCAGCTTGATAAAATAACTGTAAATAACAGGAATGACATTGAATTATCACTTTACATTTCAATACAATTTCAACATGCTAGAGATAAAGGTTAAAAACTGATTGCAGCAAGATAAAAACTGATTTAAAACATTGAGTTAAAAAGCAATACAATAAACCTAGTAGGCCATTCATAAAAAGGAAAAGTCTTGAGGTTTATTTTTCAACTGTTGTTGGCAATTTCCTCCCCAATGACAAAACCACCTGCAACTCTCACCTGTCAGTAACATTATTATTTAAAGCTTAGCTGGAGCTCGCTCTGATAAAGGTCGCCATTCAGACGGGAGCGCGGGAGACAGGAGCCTAACACTGTGGGGCCATCAGGGGGCCCCTACCCTCCCCTAGAGAGGATTCAACTACTTCCATAACAGCTTTACCATAGAACACGATTGTTACCAGCACTGTGGTAGTGCAACAAACCAGCTGCTGAAAGGGTTCGTGCACCTTTTACATGACCAAATTCAAGCACTTTTTAAGGACTTAAAAAGCCATTTTTCTCCAGTGCGTTAAGAAGAGAAATGCAACGCCAAACAAAAGAACGGGAGCTTAAACCTCAGTTTTCAACACTAACTTTAGCCCCAACCTTATTTCTGAACCCTAAAATTGATTTAAAACCCAAACTTACAGCCCAAACCGTAGCTCCTAACCCAAGTCCTATACCTAAGCCTAGCAGTGCAACTCGCCCTGACCCTGTTTGGAACCAAAACCCTAACTCGTAACCCTAATTGGGATCCCGACATTTACTTTAGAACCCCAATATGGAGCTCAAATACAAGATCCTAACCCTACACCTGACTCCCGTACACCTGACTGTTGCCGCAACACTATCTCCAATTTCAGAACCCTCGATACAGTTTGATATCCTCATAAGCTCGGTAGCCTAGACGGTAGGGCGCCTGCTCCGAGACTGGAAGGTCGCTGGTTCAAGCCTCGGCCGAGTCATACCTAAGACTTGCAACATTGGTACTCATTGCCTCCCTGCTTGGCGCTCGGCATTAAGGGTTGGAATTTAAGGGTTTGGTCACCTAATGACTCCTAACACAGCAGTTGGGTCTAAAATGGCAGCGCCCTGTTTGACTGCGGCTGCATCGGCTCGCTACAGTTTAACTGTACTGGTCAGGTGTATTGACATTTTGTTCTGTGTGCATGGTTACAAAGAATGACAAAAATAAATAAATAAATAAATAAATAAATATTCTATAAGGAGACTGAAGCTTAATTTCCAACCCTAGCCATTTTCCTGTTTTGAAACCATAAAATAAGTTTAAATCTATTTTTTTAAACCCAAACCCTACCTTCTAACCGTCACCTTCCCTAAAAATATGGCAAGTATTTACCTAAATTTCAAGCAGTTTTTAAACCTTGAATACACAACATTAAAAATCTAGCATTTTAAAGGATTTTAAGCATCCGTACAAACTCTGTGCTGAGAAGGACGACTTACCTGAAAGATTTGCTTGAGTGAAAAAAGGGCTCTCCTCAGCTCCCTTCCAGTGGAGTTGTAGAGTTTTTCTGCACAAAGGCAAATTATATAAATCAGTCACACATGTATGATCCTCCTATGATGTTGTCACAAAGCAAGCGATGTATGAACAAGACAAATTTGGTTCATCCGACCCTGAGCGAACCGCGGTTTATGTGTGCTACGAATAGCAAAGAACTCCATTGTGTTCTACGACTTTTCAATGGCAGCACTTATTCCTCACATGTGAAAAATATGCCGGCAGACAAAAAGCCGGGAGAAGAGCAGACACCACATCTGCACAGAGTTAGCGGGCAGTTTTCCTGCTGACAATGCTGAATCCGCAGCCTGCTTTTATGCAAAGAAGTGGCGGAAACGCCACAGCGTCCTCTCGTTAATCAGTTATGGAAACATGTTGAAAACTGCGTGGGTCTTCCTAATAGTTGTTAACGTTTCCTGCAACAACTTTAGGTCATCTGTCACCGGAGAGTGGCGGTATTGAGCGCGTTCTGAGACATCCTATCGGTGAGCTTAGTCGCTTGCTGACTCAGCGCAAGTCCTGCTGCAGATACAGAAGATAATGTGACCACTACTCTCTTTATTTACTTAGTACTTTCATAAATAATAAATATTTTTTTTTGTCTTCTTCAGCAAGGATCAGAGACGTCTGCCAGCCAGTCTGCCTGAAACACATAGCGTAGTTTAGGGTTTCTCAACCTTATGGACCGACCAATTAACCTGACATGCATTTTTTTGGAATGTGGGAGGAAACCGGAGTGCCCGGAGAAAACCCACACAAGCACGGGGAGGACATGCAAACTCCACACAGGAGGTTCGATCATCCAATGTCACCTTTTAAAATTAAAAATTTTATAAAACATTTATGAATCATTTTCTGCAAATATTATGTCAGTTTCAAATGTCTGTGCTGTAAAAGCCGGCGGTATTATAAATTATATTATAATTAAACATACTGTTCAGTGTCATTTTATAAAATTTTTGGTTAGTGGTGTGCCGCAAGATTTTTCCAATGTAAAAAATATGCCCTGGCTCAAAAAGGTTGAAAAACACTGATCTAGTAGATCATTTAGCAAATTTTAACACTGCCCCCAGTGGTCCGATACAAGTGACTCTTCTTTACAGCTGCTCATCCCATTACCAAGTGTGAGAAACACATCAATTGGTGAATGCACTCGGGATTGGTAGCAAAAAGGTCGCCATTCATTATTGTTGCTGGCCGTGACAGAGAGTGAGTAAATCCCTTTATGAACAGAGGGAGAAAGCGAAAGGTTGTATATCAGCCGCCAGCTCTGCGGGTACACACAAGCCTACTTCCAGACGTTGCAGCAGACAGAATAAGATGACCAAGATGTTGATGTCTTTAGGGTGCCTTCCCAACAGCACATTGCATTTTCCTACAGCGCTGCAATGAAATGATCTGCATTTATATAGCGCTTTTCAAGTCAATGACTTCCCAAAGCGCTTTACAATGTGCTCCACATTTCCCAATAGCGGCCTTGTATTGCAGCCATGTAAGACGCTAACCTGCTTATTGGGGGTATTAGGGGTTCAGTGTCTTACCCAAGGACACTTCCACATGTAACACGGACGAGCTGGGATTCCAACTGGGATCCCTTGATCCCAAGACAAGCGCTCTACCTCCTGAGCTACTGCCGCCCCGCTGCACTGGTTCTTCGGGCAACATTGAAACACTGCATATATGTAAAAAGGTGGCATAATGTCAACAGGAAGAGATTTCAATATCCACCAGAAGAATATAATCCCCACTTGGTTGCTTGGATATTGGTAGTAAGTGAGCTCTACTTTGTTAAGAGCAGTAGTGGATCATTGGTGTTAAGTTCGTGTTAAGTTTAGACTTTAGTAGACACTCAAAATAAGGAGAGAACATATCAATGGATTTTGATCTTGTAAGTACACCAGGGAGAGAAGACCACCTCTCAAGATCAAGATCTCCTCCTAAGCAGTTCTGGTCCCACACACCCTTCTCTCCAGTAAACATTCACCCGCCCCCACCCCTCCCTTGTGTCCTGCATTTGTGTCTGTCCGACACCACGTGACACTTAGGTTGACATCGGGCACCTGTTCATCGCCATTCTCACATATAGTAAATGTACATCAAACTCACTGCTTAACCAAAGATCTGACAGGTGATAGTGATGCATCAGCACCTGAATTGCCATTGACTGGATCTCTTTAAATCCAGAAGCATGTGCACGCATGGTTGAACATTGCTCTTGCCCTTTATTCCAGACCGCAATAAAACTGTCACAAAGTTATTACTTTCCGACACTAAATAAGGCACATCTGCAGGAAGAGACCTATCTTTTCCCCTGTCCATGCCTACCGTCCACCGTCTGATGAAGCGCTCAGGGGTCCATTTCTAATGAGAAATAGCTCAGTGGAGATTAGTTCCATACCGTTTGACACCGATACACACCACAGAGCAGGCCTTTTCCTACCCAGAGATGAAACTTACTCTACCCAAAAAAAAACAAATACTCTAATAGTGATGTTCACCTAAAACCAGCTGAGACTTTCAACTAGCGCACTGCATTTGTCAGGGCTTTTCTTATATTACAAATGCAAACCTTTGGAATAAAAGGCCAAATGATTCGAAAGTGATAACATATGTTTGGGGTCACCAATATCATTTGGGCTTTGAACACGCTCAAACCATAATTGAGCTGTGTAAAAGGCTCGAATTGTTTTCAGTGTGATGATTTGTCCAATCCATATTTAGATGTTTTCATGTGTTCAGTCCAATTATATTTTATGAGAAAATCCCTATACCGCAAATTGAGATGCATAGAAAGTATAAAGGAAAAGGCTGCACCTTTTCCCATTCGGGCTTGCAGGTGCAAATAGCAATGGCACCTAATGCGTTGAAAAAAATATCCGGAATGATGGTACTATCTTGTACCGGTAATTCTTCTTGCAAGATAAAATGCCAGCATTAGAGTTAAATGAACGGTAGTGTTCATGAAACCGGCCTTGTAATGCCCCATTTAATCGGTTTGTCCTCGACTAACAAAACATGCGAACACAGAGTTTCGTTGTTTTTGGAATAGCCAGGGGAAATACAATTTTCCATCTGTGTGATAATTCCTATGTTTTATTGCAGCTGCTGCAAAATCAATACACCATTGATAATATAATGTTTAGATGAATGGCAATAAATGACAATACAATATGATATGATCCTATTTCAAAGAGGAGGTTGACGATTGATTGAAAATAAGGAAAGTAAAAGGAACAGCACAGGAGGAAAACAAACTTTAGACTTTCTTGTATCCCTTTAGTGCTCCTAGAGCGTTGTATACCTCAAGTAGAAGGAACCTCGTTCTCATCAACTGTTGTTACATGACTCATTCTAACGTTTTATTACAGCCTGGATTTCAGTTTAATGCAGGTACCGTTCGGTCATGGAAAACAATCCAGAACTTAGGAGACAATTTAGGTTACAAGCAGGGTTGGGTAGGGTTACTTTAACTGGATTACTTTCAATTACTTTTGGATTACTCTAATACCAAATATGCTAATAAAAGACAAAAGAAACTAAATATGAATGAAATTACTAAATTTTGTGCAGGCTTGGGGAGTAGCGGAATACATGGAACGGCAAAAATGATGTTGGCAAGCTGTTTGGATTTATTTTCATTTTGTTTCTGTCGCACTTTATGTTAGTTTTGCCGGAGATCAAAGCCACGAGAGAAAGCTCACCACGTGTTGTGAGTCACAATTTTATTCATACTTAGTTTCTTCGGTCTTTTATTAGCGTAATTTGTATCAGAGTAATCCAAAAGTAATTGAAAGTAATCCAGTTAAAGTAACCCTACCCAACCCTAGTTACAAGTTACTTTAGGGATACCACCAGGACTATACCGTGAAACAGCTATCTATCTATCTATCTATCTATCTATCTATCTATCTATCTATCTATCTATCTATCTATCTATCTATCTATCTATCTATCTATCTATCTATCTATCTATCTATCTATCTATCTATCTATCTATCTATCTATCTATCTATCTATCTATCTATCTATCTATCTATCTATCTATCTATCTATCTATCTATCTATCTATCTATCTATCTATCTATCTATCTATCTATCTATCTAGCTATCTATCTATCTATCTATATCTATGTCCATCCATCCATCCATCCACCATCCCACCCACCCATTGTAAGTTAAATATTGTATCGTGTGCAACTTTTTCCGAGTACAGGACATAGTGTAGTGCTTCTTTCCGCCGCTACCGGCGTGTGATGGTGCTGTGAGAGCTTACCTAGCATCCACCCTGAAGAAGAAATTTGCTTCCTCTTCTTAGTTTGTGTGTAAATATTCTATACTGTATCTCCAGCGCGCTAAGAATTTGACGTTTGACGTTTTTATTGTTTATTATCTCATGCATCCATTCAATATGGTTGGTGTAAAGTGTAAAGAAGAGGCAACCATTTCTTTTGAAATGAATTTGGAATAAGAATGTTTGATGCGGTTGAGAAAATGGTTGGATCGCTTTTTTTCGTCCACTCTCTAACACAGAGAAGGACCTCTTGAAGCCCATCTTTCACAAGTAAGCTAAACTTCACTTTATTTATCTTTATAGAGCATATTATTTTATGAAATATCTATTTTTAGTATAAAACAATACAGGTTACTTATACAAGCCTAACACATAATCTATAAACCTTAAACATACATTCCATACAAAATATAGCACTGAAGCAACTTCCGAACCAATAAAACTTAAAAACGATCGTCCGGAACCTTGTTCGTAAGTAGGGCATCGTCTGCATATACAGTACTTTAAATGTTTGACAGCAACTCATTTGCCATCCAAATAACAATATCATCATTACAAAGTAAAACACTGCTTCCACATTTGTGAGGTTTAGAACCGCTTGTAAAATGTCATTTTTCCAGACTTTATTAAGAAAAACAAATAAATGAAATTAGGTTTATGACTTTCCGACACTGACGTTGTGCACGCTAAAAGCCAGAAATGACCCTTTTATGCCCAACTCAAGGTGAAAGAAGGGTCAATAAAAGCAGATTGTGTCGCTCTGATTTGTTGGTGGCAATACAGGTAAGACTGAGCTCACGCTCAGTGTTTGGCTTTTGATGGCAAGTTTTATTAATATGTTTGCATTAATATGAGCTTTCACTCAAACACATATGCAGACTGCCCAAACTGTGCACTGAGGAATGAGGACCTTCATTAATTTGTTACGTTGCCTGGAAATGTGTTTTTGTTATGATGGAAGCCATGTGCTGATGATGGTTTGGATAAGGGGAAACTGAATGGGCCACACAGACTGAAGAAAACTGTCACTGGAAGCTGTAAGAAGGCCTCGCAGGACACACAGGGCGTGGAAGTCTAAGCGCACAAAAAAGGAGAGACCTGTGGGCGGAAGGACAACCCCAAACAAGTCATAAACCGACATAAAATTTGATCATAAGCACACCGTTAGAAGACGGAGTAAGGATTGCTGTTCAGGAGATTTTCTGGCTCGGATACAAATGTGCAAATAAACCCTTAAAATTGCTTCTAATTCTATTTCCCTAACAGGTGTGGCATAGCTGGGCTTTCTCAAAGCATCATATGGAGGTCATGATGTCTGTAATCTCACGATACGGGTGCATGCGGGGGGTTCTTTTTCTAGGCTGGGACACCTGATCTTGCTTAGGCCATTCGATGCAAAGACATACCACAGCCAAGTTCATGTAAACATAAAACCTGCCCAACTAGCTGAACAGAACTCATTATGCCCCTGTGGAAATTGGATTGCAGTGTTTATGTACGTGTTTACACACGACATGTGGTCAAAGTTTGGCTTTTCGTCAGTCACAGGAACTCTACGAGGAGGTAGAGCTGCGAACGATTAGTCCACATTGAATTTAATTGTTGACTATTGTCCCCAGACACGTTCCTCCTTAGCGAGGCACCTCTGCATAATTATAACCTCTGCTGAGAGTCGCTCATGCGAAATGCCCAATAGCCTTTGTGTCTCAAGCAATAACATAAACATACAGACATGGCGAAATCAACATCAACTCCGCGTACCAAAACTTCAAAAGTTTGGGAGCATTTCAGCCGAGATACGGAAAAAGGAAAAGACTACTTGTGAAGTTTGCAAATCAATCCTTGCGTAACGTGGCGGTATATTGGTGACACACAAACATTTTAAGAGCATGTCGGAGAGTTCAACGAAACTAAGTCCAACTCGCCTCGGTAAGATTCAAGTAATGTTGAAGCCAATATTGTTTTGATGAAATTCATTGTACATTTTATACACGTTTATTTCGCTATAAAGGAGAGCTTGAGCATTATACCAGACTGTGCCTGACAAACTTAATTGACATTAAATGCATTCAGTCCGAAAAACAAGCAACATGTTAAAAACAACAAACATCAGTTGCTAAAACTATTTGATATCAAACTGTTCAGAATCAATAAGTACTTTTGTTACAGACTTTTCCGGTTGACCATTGAAGGTACTTCGCAGAATGTACATCATATTTTAAAGCGGCGCTGCCACGAGCGGCTGCCTTTTCCAGCAGCTGCCCTATTGTTTTATTGTCTGCTCCTATCTTCGGTGTTTTTTTCTTCCCGTTTTGACAATTACACTATGGATTACTTCTATCCTATGGGACATGGGTTTTAGCGCAAAAAAATGCGTGTATTCAAGGAATTTCAACTCCTTGCCCTGAAGAATTCTCGTGCCGGCGTGATGAAGGGGCCTATCGTGGAAGAAGAGCCGGAGCTAGCGAAGCGGCTAGCGGCGTTATAAGTCTTCGGTACCATCCGTAATCATGGTAAATGCAAACTCACGACCAAATAAGATCATCGAGTGCTGGCGGAAAACATCGAAGCGCACAGGGAGCGCAGTTGCTGTGTTTTTCGGAAACGTGGCTCACGTTTAGCATTCCGGACGCTAACGTGTAGCCACCCGGAGCTGTCCGGCTTCAACGCCACTAAACAGAGACACGAAAGCCGGGGGGAATCGGAGAGGAGGCGGACTTGCTGGGCGGACTTGCTAACACGAGGTGGTGTATCCCTGGACTTTCACAAAGAAAAGTTTTCCATCTGCCGCAGGGATGTCGAACTTTTGGACTGGCGTGACGTCATCCACTCCGCTATCATGTTAATCTGTTGATAAACAACGGGGTAGACTGCTGGAAGTGTGAATTTCCCTACGGGGATGAATAAAGTATCGATCTATCTATCTATCTATCTATATTTGTTTAATTTACTGTTCTACTGATGCTAATACAGTGGGACCTCGCTACTTAATTAAAAAAATAAAAAAAAATAAAAATACAAATAAAAAAATATATATATCTTATTTTTAAGCACTTTTGAAGGGGCGTCGCTACTTTGCGGTTCCACGTTCGCGGGTTCAGAGTTTCGCAGGTCTAAAAAAAATAATAATAAAAGAAAATAATTTAAAAAAAAAAAGAAAAAAAATTAAGCATTTTTGAAGGGCCGTCGCTACTTCGCGGATTTTCACTTTTCGCGGGTGGTTTTGGTCCCCATTAACCGCCATAACCGAGGGATTACTTTATGCCTCTTCTTGGTGTACAGGGATGACAATATTTACTTGATTTTAGTTTATAATATAATTGCCTGTCCCCCAAAATTGACTAAGGTTTATTTATGACTTATGTCTCTACTGACCGAGCACAGGGCCTAATTAGTGTTAGAGCATACATATCAAACCCGAGGCCCGTAGGCCACATCCAGCCCTTGAAATGGTTATTTTTGAATCGGCCCTTTAACTGCAGCATTGCCGCAGATCATTTACATGCAAAAAGACTACATTCCCCACAATGCAAAAGTGATTCACTAAAGATAAGCAAGGAAAAAGAACATGAGTGGGATGTACATCTGCCCTTTAATATGATTAGCGAGCTACTTCTTGGAGTGCGTAAATATCAGGCACTATGTTTTTCACTATGGGGGATTTTAGATTGCAAAAAAGTTTGTCAATAGAATTTGAAAACATATCTTATGACAATGTTTGAGAAACTATTGCCATATTTATCGGATCATATTGGAGTACGGTATACTTTAGTTTTGAGAAGGTTAACTAGACTAGGGGTTGGCAAACCAAACTGTTGAAAGAGTCACATTGGACCCCAAAAAACATATGTTTGGAGTCGCCCAAAACATCTAAATATTTTTATAAGCCTTATAAGGAAGGGAGCACATACTGTATATATATATTTGCATCTGCATTGGAAAATGATCAGAATGATTGTGACATGGTTGTCCTCCTTCAAAGACCTGTACATTTTCCAGTATCAAACATTTTTATAAAAGCGCTAAGGAGACACTGGGGAGCACCAAAGAGCCGCATGCACCTCCATAGCCACTTTTTGCTAACGCCTGCACCAGACTATATGCTTCCTTTTCAGATTTTTCAATGAACATCCGATCTGTCCAGCCTCGGGTTGTAGTAAAAATGTTAGATAAGCGGTGTAGCTAATGATGATGACCCCTGTTTTAGTGCGTTAAGCATTTTTGTTGTAAGCACAGATCAAGATGCTCTCCGATGTTCACAAGATGATTAAACTAAGTAAACTTTTGGGTTAGTTCCGCAAAGACATGTACAATGCCAAATAGAACAGAAACAACTGTCACTAAAACCTTCCTGTGAAATGAGTCCCTCCATACCAGGTGACCCACACTAGAGTTCCTTCTCGTGCATCCCCCACCCTTCTTCCTTCCTCTGTTTCCATTTCATGTAGCCCACTGCCCTCTATTCACCTCCTCAGCAGGGTTTCCCCGCGCTAAGCACCACTGACACAGATACCGACTAAAGGCACGCAAGCGTTCGGTGCCCCAGACAAAAGCCTGACACATACATACTAGCGGATAAACGTTCGAGACCGGTCCGATCGTTGGGGGTAGTGGCCGTCTGTCAGGTCCAGCTCCACCGCAGCTAAATCAAATCATCTAATGCGTTAAAAAGTTGTGGTAACCTAACCACCTCCAGATGATAGTCATGAACTTTATTTCTGTAACTGTGTCAAGTTAAAAGACAAGTTCATCGAAGCCAACCGCTTTTTGTGACATGTGTGAGAATCAAAAATAGTATTTAATTTCTTGTTTAGCTCAAATATGAATCTGAATAAGATACTAAATATGTCTGCAGACTATGCATACTCATTCAAACACCATTTGAATTCCCTCTGCTCCGATGATGTCTGTATCATGTAATCAAAACTGTCAGAACAGCAAATTATATTCAACCTCCTTCGTGTTGAATCACATTTTTGGTATACAAAGTACATTTCCTCCCATTTGTTCAATGCAGATGAGGAAACAACTTTGCAGTTGTTGTTTTTGTTTTTAACTGCTATCCTGAAAATTAGTAGGGTACACAATTGAAGTATTTGACATATTTATAAAGTTTGAAGATTTCTATTTGAACTGCACGATTATTGGTTGGCTGTCTTTTAGTGTAAGCTCAAGTAGTCGAGGATAACACTTATCTTGCGGGTGACATTTTATGGATGCCGAACATTGCAATGCATTCAGTAAAAGACAATGGAATTTTGAATCTAATTACAATATAAACCCTAGTTTTATGCTCACAACCCAACTTCATAATTCTTGAGGTCAGCCTTGGTCTCAAAATATACACAATGCATGGCAAACAACTCATTGTCAATATAAGAAGCACCCACACCCCAAAGAAACCAAAAAAACGACTGTATTTTCCGCACTATAAGGCGCACCTAAAAGCCTTTATTTTTTTCAAAAGCTGACCATGCGCCTTATTTATGGAACAAAATTAATTCGCAAAGTCTTGCAACTAACTTGCAGCCGCTGACTAGATGTTACCCAGAACGCCAAATAGTCCGCGGTGTATGCTGGGATTTATTTACCGGCGTTTCATTGGCTAACCAATGTGTCAATTATCATTTGAATGGATCACTATTGGCTAAAGTTATTCGGAAGTCAAGGGGAGGATCCTTTTTATCATTTACAGGCTGGCATTGGCTTGAATGGCAAAACAAAGCCTGCAATTGGCCAAAAAAGACGTGTCAATCATCAGTTGAATCGATCACTATTGGCTAAAGTTATTCGGAGGTCAAGGGGCGGATCCTTTTTATCATTTACAGGCTGGCATTGGCTTAAACGGCAAAACAAAGCCTGCAATTGGCCGAAAAAGATGAATGCGTATAGCACGTGGCTGACGGCATACAGAAAGCATCTTTTTACTATTTTGTATTAGTAAATATTTTATTCTCCTGGATTTACTAAACTCACGGATATAAGAGGACCACGGCTGCACATTATTATGAACACAATGACTCCAGTGAGCTACTCTGGCTATATATATTATCCCTGTATCTTGTTTCAGACTGAACTCGATGTTTCTGTGATAAGCGGTGCAGATAATGGATGGAATGGAGTGTCTATTTTTAAATTAAACTCAATTCCAAGTGTTTATTGTCACATATACAGTAAAGTTGCGAGCGAAAAAGAAAACAGAAACTAAGGAATGGTTGGCATTTCTTGAATCCCAAGACTTTAACTTTCCGAATAATGGAACGATGCATTTGAGTGACATCGTACGGACACCGCATCCGCATGTGTTCTCGACTCGTATTTGCGTCTTTGCAAGCTTTCGGAATGTTAAGGGGGTAATAAGTTTGACTGAACTATCTGACTGTTTTGTCGACGTTTCCATTGTAGCGCCTTATAATCCGGTGCGTCTTATGTATGTCAAAAATAGGACCAAAAACTATTTTTTCGGGGTGCGCCCTATAACCTGGTGCGCCTTATAGTGCGGAAAATACGGTACTTGCAGCTATTGATGTTATGAAGTTATATACACAGTAAATAATGGTGAGTAAGGCACTAAGTGTACAATGACAGAAAACTGTAATGTATTGCTTTCTGGTCTTCTGATGTCTAGCATCAAATACTTGCAGGTGGTTCAGAATGCTGCAGCGAGACTTTTGACTAAGACAAGAAAGTTTGACCATATCACTCCAAAATAAGCTATCTTGCACTGGCTCCCGGTCCGCTAAACATGTGACTTTAGGGTTCTCTTACTAACAAATGAATGCTTGCATAGACTTGCCCCTTTTTATCCCTCTGATTTGATTCCCTCTTATGTTCCTGCACGTTTTCTCTACTTGTGACTCCAAGAGCCAAAAAGAAATCCGCAGGCATTCTCCATAAAGGCCCCATTGCTGTGGAATGCTCTGCCTCCTGAGATCAGAGCTGCAACTTTTACGTTTTTAAATCTAGACTCAAGTCACACTTCTAATCTATGCCGACCTCATACTTTTTGTCCCCCTGTCTTTTCCGGCTGCCTGGTTGGTGGAGAAATGAGGGAAAATACGGTTGAGTCAGGGGACCAGCACCTGTACCTGAAGCATGTCATCATCTGCATCAACCAGCCAGCTGAGTTGGGAGACAGCGTCGTTGCTGTCATGGACATCTTGAACAATTTTACACTTTACTTATGTTTTTCATTGATGTTTATCAATTTTGTGTATTGTTACCCAATGGTCACGGGGGCAGCAGCCTTAACAGGGAAGCCCAGACATCCCTATCCGCAGCCACTTCTTCCACGGGATCCCGAAGCGTTCCCAGGCAAGCCTAGAGACGTAGTCTCTCCAGCGTGTCCTGGGTCTCCCCCGGGGCCTTCTGCCGGTGTCGGTTTCAGATCATTGTAATTGTGGTCTTTGCAGTCCTTTGACACATTTTGTGATCAAGGGCTATGCAAATAACTGTGATTTGACTTGACTACAATATAAACTAGAAACCTATGGAAATATAATACAGGATATAGTCCATACTGCAGAATAGCAAAATTTCACATGAAACAGGTGCAATCTAATATCTCTTTTCTTAGCTGTGTGTAGTTAATTCCATTAACTTTGGCCCAGTGACCACTGACAACGGTCGCTCAACAAGCCAACTCCTAACTTTGTTTTTATAGTGTGTAAACCTCCCCCTTTTTGCACGAGGCTCTGCAAGTCTTTAAGTCGAAAGGTTTTGCAAATAATCCAAGGAAGACAGTCGCTGATAAATGAGCTTCATTACCAGTCCTATGATGGTTAACCACAGACTTAAAATGAGGCAGGCGAGCTAGCCTGGTTGAAAAAATATGCGATGTTCAACTATCGCTACAATCTTGGCTTTGCGTAGGTGCCCTGTCCCTGCATTCCTCCCCTTTGGCAATGGCTTCGTTATGCTAAGATGGTGTGAAGTGCTATGTGACTGCTGACAGGTGTCAGGGTCTAGGAAAGTGTCAGATAAGCAGCTACCATAGACACCTTATGAAGCCCTAGTGGGCTTGTAAGAACTGAAGTATTTTAGAGGTAGAAAGGTCTTGCTTGAAATGACCTGCATTGAAAACATCATTCATCTAAACGAAAACTCTTTTTTGGGCGAGTTATTTTGTTTTGATAAGCATTGCTTCAATCAGAGCAATAGGGGAACTTTTCTGTCAACCTCTTTGTTGATCTGGAACCATTGCAAAATTTCTCGTGACTAACTTTTTTTTTATTTTACCCCATGTAGGTCTCATTAGACATTTCACCACCCCATCTGGTGCTGCTAGATAAAGATGAGATATTTAGTTGGCAAGCCAGTGATAATAATCCCACCCACAGTGCCTCTTAACTCTGTTGTTAAAACATGCAGTCCTGGTGGCTTCAAACCCTAAAAATTGAGTGTACCGATCACAATGGACTAGGATGGACGGAAACGTCATCCATCCCAGTAATATGACATTGTCAAGGTGGGGATGGACTGATCGGAACGTTTTCTGGCACCTGTGGTTTGTGATAACGTAAAAAAAAAAAAAAAAAAAACACATCAAGAAAAATACGTTCCCCATTTTAAGGCATGACAGAATGTTGTGATTTCTTCTCTTATTCATCCAGAGTCAGTGACGGTATCAAAATCTTAGATTTTACTAAGATCATGCAAAGCTGTGAAAAAGTATGTCAACAAAATTTGCCGTAACGTAAGACATTCCAGGCATAGGAGAGATGAATTGTGCTCAGAATAACAACCCATTTTTAATCCGTGTCGGTTTTATGTGTGTCTCTTCGACAGAGGTATGATTTTACATCCAGCCTACAAAAATAAGAGCGCAAGGGACTTACTCTCTAGAGGACTGTATTTTTGATAGTTTTTAAGAGCATCAAAGAATGGAGTTTGGGGACAACAAGTGAACATTTCTAAAACCTCTTCAACCTTGTATTTAACTTTGGCCATTTTTTAGACATTGTGAAAGAGTTGTAAATGTTTTACTTCCCTTTCCGCGTCTCTATTACTATTGTGCACGCTTGTACGTGATAATCATGCTTGAAAATGGATCCCAAGTTGCATTAAGCACGCTTATTTTTAACTCTAAATTGAATACACAGCATACAAATGCATATTTATTTTGGGAATTTCATTGGCTAACCAATGTGTCATTTTAATCAGTCACTACTAGCTAAAGATTTTTTTCATGTCTATATTTTTAATACAGGCCTTTATAGGCTATTGCCGGCTGTGGACCATGAAAATAAGTTTGCGATTGGTCGAGAAGTGGTGTCATTTGAATGGTCAGAGGCTAACAGCCAGAATGGAAATCATCTTATGAGTTTGTTTATGAAGCAGAACAGATGGATCACAACAAGGATCGTCAAACAATGCAAAAATGCTTTTCGGCTGATTTTTTTTTTTTTTTTATCAGTCGCCATTATTGTGTGTTTAGAGTAAATATTTTACACAGTTAGTTTTATTTGACTGTCGTGAATGTAACCATGCCATGTCTGTGGAGAATTGTTTCACAAGCTGACTACCGAGGACGCTATTGGTGAGCGATAATGGCTTTATAGTTTTCGGGTATCTTTTTTCAGACTGATCGCTATGTTTCTGTGAAGAGTATATTTTAAAATGGTCATAATGTCTTGAACCCCAAGAGTTTAGGCTTTCCAATGATATGTGGCTTGCATATTTCAGTGAATGGTGACATCGTGAAGACATGGCTTTGATTCTCAACAGTCTGGTGGTCCGCTGTTAAGGGGTTCTTAACCATCTTTCCGGGGGAAGTATAAAGACATGTACACCTAGATTACGACCTTTTAGATTAAATGGAATTTGATCTGTTAAGTGGAGGATCCACGCCACTAAAATCAAATATCATTGCAAACTTGAATATAGACATTGGCAACCATAGTTTGCTTTACTCAAAAATCATTTTACTACTGGTAAAAGAACCAAATGTGTATTGTTAATGGTCATTCACTTCACCAGTTTATTGCCGGTAGTTTAATCAGCACTGTGCCCTTAAAAGTCATATTTGGGTTTGTGAGCTGCAGTAAATAGCAGGTGACCCTGCTTCTTCCACCCAAAGGTACAGACCCCAACTTTGTTAGGAACCAAAACCAAGACCACAGACAATATTTAGGTCGGCCCATCCCGGGACTTTGATTAGCGTGTTGACACCAGACAAAACAAGCATGCCAACGGGGAAGAAAAGCAAATGTTCTGGTGAAACTGACTCAAGAGCGCATGTGAGAAAGCCCTCAAATGCATGCATTATTCATTTGGAATTTAGGGAAAATGCGAAAATTATGTTTATGTGAGTGCACGCACCTGCCCTGCGTCATTTCAGTAAAATAAATTCAGACAACGATGGCCAAGCACATTGGCACTGCGTTACAACCGGTCCATGTTTTTACATTTAGCCATTTTATTCTTCCCTTCCTTTCCAACCCTCCCCCTAATATTTAGTCTTGACCCTTTTCCAGTTTCACGAAAATCCACACCTGGTAGCGGTTGTAAGCAATGCCAGTGCAATCTTTCAGAGTTTCTGCGCAAAACAGGAAAACCTTGATGAAAAGAATCACTCATCATACCATAAAAAACTATTTGAAGTGATTTCATAGAGAAGAAATTGGACTAGATGCTATCCATAGTAAAAATCACCTTTTCTAGGAATCTGAAATGATAGTTTTGTTAAAGTGATGGTCTTGAAACACAGCTTTGCAAGAAATCTGGCTTTGTATCCAATTCTTACTGCAATAAGATACATCCTAGGGCCAATACACCTACAACAAAAAAATCCTGGCCATCACTATATGGTGCTAATAGTGTTTATGCAAGCATTTTATCGTTTTCTTGCCCACTTCTCTGTCCTCACATGACCTACAGTACACCAGGATAAAAACCCTTTGATTTGATATTCCCTCCTTTCCAAAACATTTCCACTGCCGTAGCTAACCTCATTTTGAAATTAAATGATAAAACATGGAATGCAGCTTTCTTTTTAAACGATGCGAGGGAAAAATGCATGCAACCGCATTATGTGTCAATACAGTTTATAGGCATAGGCAACAGCTTTCTCTATTCTCACCTGTTCTATCTCTATTCACCTGACAAAATATTTGTAAGATTTGTTTTGGTCTCATGTCCCCATGTCAATGAGTGACTTTGAAATGATTGAAGCAATCATATTTAAATGTCTGGAAGTTGTTGAAAACGGTGTCAGAGTCACTTGATTTTGACCCAACCCAGATCAATGGAACTCTGGAAACACTTGACCAAGGCAGCTGGCTTCCATAAAGTTCTCAAAGCAGCCGTTTTGCTCTTTGTAGAAGCCACAGGATTTAGCGAACAGACAACACAATCTCCCCATATTCTAAATACTACATGATTGGAACAAGAAACTTAGATAAGTGGCACAGAAAAGCAAAACCGTTACAGATTCGTGAGCGAAAGCTACGTTTGGGCTGAGGACAATGGCATCCTTCAAATGAACAGTGAGATTTGAATGACAGTAAAACAAGATGGGTGCAGAAGAGGGCATTTTGTTCATTGACTTTAACAAACATTGAACCTTTCATTGTAATTATGCATTTTAAATTTTACCTCTCGTATTTTTCGGCCTATTAGGCGCACTGTATTATATTGCGCACCTCCAATTTTTTGTTTTCAGGTGTGCCTTATAGTCCCGAACTATACTATACTACATTGGATTTACGTTCAGATTATTGTTTTAAAGGAGTACGTTTTCCTCTTCAGTAGAAATTACATGATTTGTGTGTGTTTTTCTTTTTAGTGGTTTCTCTTTTTTGCATGTTTATTGTGGTTGGAATTTTTGTTTGTTTTATCGTGCCACTCCATCCTCAAGAAACTGTGGAACCAAGACGGAAGCATTCAGCAATGCATTTTCTATCATTTATTTGAATATTTAAAAACACTAAGACTTGTCCTACTCAAATCATTGACCATTTGTCAATGTATTTAAGTACTTAATATTGCTTTATTGTTTTTATTCCTATTTTTATAAAGACAGTACATTTTTTACAGGATTACAAATGAGTTAGGAATGTTAAAACACAGTTTTGTTTGATTCAGATGCACTTTCCAAGTTTTATTATTTCCTATTACAGTATTTCAAATGGTAAATGGTCTGCATTTATATAGCGCTTTTCAAGTCAATGAAGACCTCCCAAAGTGCTTTACAATGTGCTTCACACTTACCCATTCACACACACCAATAGTGGCCATCCAGCCATGCAAGGCGCCCACCTGCTTATTGGGGGCATTAGGGATTCAGTGCCTTGCACAAGGACACTTCGACATATAGCACGGTGGAGCAGGGAATCGAACCTGAAATCTCAAGACGAGCACTCTACCTTCTGAGCTAATGCCCCAACACATCACATTCTGATCTTTATCCATACGAATATATGTTTAATCATTGTTTTTACGGTTGCAATAGAATCCACCTTTTCAAACATCAAAACGAAAGAGGCCATAAATGTGGAGGTCTGCGTAACATTACCTGAGAAAATAATGACTATGCACAAGTCTTCTGCTCAATTTAATGGTTTCCTCCGTGCTTGACCGGATCCACTCCTACACCTTTCTCATTTAACGCACCTAGTTCTTTTAGAATAAACAACGCCCTGAAGGATATACTACCCCTTTAAAAATAATTTGTGAAGAGGTGAAGTAGGCAAATGGACTACAAATATATTGGCGATTATTAACTTAGCAATCTAGGGGCCAAGTAAGTGCTGGTGTGGTTTTCCAACTAAAAGAGGAGTTTTCTGCAACTGGATACTTTCTACTTCAGTAGGCGACCCCTGAACTTTGAGTCTCTGATATCAACAAGGCCTGGAGCCTGACTGCTTCATCAAGTGCTAATTTTGCCCTTAGAAAAATACACTGTGTTTTGGGACCTGCAGGGGGCAAGTCTACCAACAAAGCAAATTTCAGAGAATGCCATTTGTGACTGATGAGATCAGCTTTGTTATACTTTGTGTGAAATTTGAATAAGACTCATTGATCGACTTACTGAAGAACACCAAAAAACCCTCACATCAGACAGTTTTAATTTCATGGGATTTACTGTTTCATTCTGAACACTTCAAATGTTAAATTTTACTATCATTAGTTATCTTCAAGTAAAAACGGACAAGAATTTCCCGGAAAACTTTATACAAAATGTTGAATTCAGAATATGTCAGGATTGAAATGTTAGCTTTCAATCTTGGTTGGTGTTAAAAATTATGCTATTATAATTGAGATCAGTGGTTCTAAATCCTAATTAAGGTACTAAACTCTAACTGTTTCATATGCGTATCACCAAACCCTACTTAAGTGTCAAATAAGATATGTATTTTTTTCAAATTTAAGACCAATGTTACCCAGGACTATTATATATATTCTCTATATCTCTATAAGCTTCAAATTAACAAACTTTTACACACATAAAAACAATGTTGTACTATAAGCCATTGATGTGTATGTTTGGAGGACAATGGAGTAAATCTGCACTTAATATTAATAGAATTGTCAAGAACCAGAACAGGATCAGGATCAGGACCCGATCGCGTGACGTTCTCACACAAGCCTTTATTTTACGGGAAATGGGGAGTCATGCAGATTAGGCAGCCGGTATGGCGTGGAAAGACAGGAAGCCAGAGACCGACGAGATCGATAACGAATCAGGATAACGAATCAGGATAACGAAAATAAACTGGAGAAACTAGACGGGAACAAAAACTGGAGAAACAGACGGAAACAAAACTGGAACCCGAAATTAAACAGGACAAAATAAACGGGAACAATACCGGACTTGAAATACCAACAACAAAAGATGATCGAGTCAGAACCCACGTCTTGAGGGGCAGAAGTTTGTTTGACGGGCTGACCACCGAAGCAAGAGAGTGCTGAGCTTTATATAGATAGAAAGCCAATCTCTCAACGAGCCGCAGCTGGCGCCACATGTCAATTGGGCGCCATGGCAACCGTGACACACACGGGCGGGGCCAATTGGGTACCATGGCAACCGTGACACACAGGGGCACGGCCAATTGGGCGCCATGGCAACCGTGACACACACGGGCACGGCCAATTGGGCACCATGGCAAGAATGTACTTTTGTTGTTTTAAAATTGATAATAATAACCCGCCAAAAATGTTGACCGCAGTATAAAAACAATTTGCACAATCAAAAATAACAATTTCACCGGATGATGGCAGTAGTCCTTTGGGCGCCTTGCCCTTGGCTTTCTGTGAGAGCCAATTAAACTCATGAAAAGAGCCATATCAATTAGTTGTTGCAGTCCTACTTGATATAAATGATTCCATAGGGGTTTAGAGTCAAAACGGGGTCAGTTGGTGTGACACCTTGGCTCACGAGCCATTGGTCTCCGACCCCTGGTCTATGAGTTTAACACCAGGACAATGCTGTAAATCTCCAGCATCCCAGAATTGATTGCATGTGTAAAATTCGCTAAAAAGTCAAAATTGTTTACCTTAACCCAAATGATATTCCCCAAATATCTGATGTTACTAAAATCAGAGCCTCAGGGATTTGATTCTGGTATTGTTTTGTTTTAGAACATCCCAAAATATGACTTGAGAAGGTCAGACGTTAAATTAAATTTAAAAAGGGGTTTGGATTTCGCCGAAAGATGGCAAGGAGTGCTCTCCAAAGCAAGAGGTGATCCATACCAATGTGTTTGACAGTGAGGTCACTGAGTCCTTCTCTGTTTATCCAAACTGCCAAGCAGAACGTTGCCGCAGGTAACAGTCGGCTCCTTCCACTTCAAAGTCTCCTCTTTACTTACACGGAATGTATGCAACTGCACATTTGTTGTCAAGGAGTAATGTGAAAAGTCAATGTTTTGAGGGCTTTTTTCTACAACAGTGATTTTGATGAAAGGTTTACATCAGTACCGTCCAATGGCGTTTGTTTCTGGTGAGGCAAAGTTGGATTTTTGAATAAATGAACCTACATTGTATTCATCATTTGATTGGCAGAGCAAGAAAACAATATATAAGCTGTAGCTCATATATTTATTTAACTCAACTAATAAATGAAGTCTATGGGCTTCCTCTTTTGAATAAAATAATGTACAGATAGGTAATGCTCCATTATGAAGAAAGGCCATGCAATGAGAAAAAAAATACAGAATTTCTGACCACACTGCAAGTTCAAATAAACCGACATTGTTTTTTTCTCTAATCACATAAATGTGAATGACCACTCTGCGTGGAATCGAGACTAATCAAAACAAAAGTCATCATGATGGAAAAATTGGTATTGTTAGGATTATACAGCTAGAATTCTCACAAGACTGCTCATCTTGGAGCGAAGCAAATGAAAGCCTTCTGAGTCCTTGTTGTGAACAAAACCCAAAATATGTGGATTCCGGCAATTTGAAAACCTCAAAGGCAGAACAAACAAACAGCAAAAATATACTGGCTTCATATCCAGTGTGCAGCTATTTGACACATTCAGACCACAAACAACTGCCTTTAACTCTAAATTATTTTACCAGTGTTTGAAGGACTTGTAATGTAACCATTTTATGCGTCAAATTTGACTTTGTGTCACCTCTACTCTCGTATGAAGACCACAGACAAAACGTTTCTACAACACGCATGATCCACCGATGCCCAAAGAACTTGTGACTTTCTTGATTTTAGAGCTTTGACAAGTTGTTGTTAGAATTCAGGCCACAATTGTGGGAACAAAATAACAACCTCCTCAATCTTTAAAGCTGCCCCATGAAGGGAGTTGAATTTGAAAACCACTACTGCCTTGTGTCGGGCAGTGTTGTGGCCAGCTTAACCGAGTTTCCCAGACCCACTTTTAATCCACACTCTAACACTAAAGATGCAATCAATGAAAACCACACTTGGCTTTGCTACAAACACAAGGTAGCCATAAAAAAATCAAATTGCTAACGTTAAAAGGTTATACTATTAAACAGCTGCAATGTACAGGTATTTTACTGCCATGCTGCAAAATGGTGAGCATGAGATTCATATGGAAAATATGGTGTGCTAAATTATAAGCACACCTTCCTAGACACACTGCCGTTGAGCATATTGTAGTGTGAACACCAATCTATACGAGGTATTTTTACAGGGCCAGGTGCACGCTTTGATGCATTGTTACTTTCAAGAAAACATGGCAATCCACCCAGACGCACAGCTATACAAATTCAAGGGTGGCCTCAAGATCGTCAGTGGAAATTCCAACACTTTCACGGTCGTATCTCATTATATGCATGACTCATTACTTACGTCAGTTTTAAGAGTGGGAAACCTAGATGCTCCCAAGTGTAGATGAGGAAACAAAACAAACAAATAATCCATGCTAATGCTGTGTTTACAACAAATGGTAAGCCAAAAAAATCCTGAAAAATTATGAAAGAACCAAAACTCAGTGACTGACAATCAAAGCTCTCCATCCCAGACAGCCCAGTTCAACCATCATCTATCCCAGGGTTGGGGAACCTATGGCTCATGAGACATATATGGCTCTTTTCATGAGTACATATGGCTCGAGGATAAATTAGAGCTTGCATCGGTCAACACGCATGTGCGTACATCATCCCCCCCCCCAAAAAAGTTCGAGTTACCGAGCTGTTTATGCTGCAGAGTTGCCTAGTTTGCCCCTTATTTATTTCTTCTGAATTTAAGAAAGGATGTAAAAATAGGTGGAGGAGCAGGAACAAGTACGAAGCCAAAAAACCTACAACAGGGGTAGGGAACCTATGGCTCGGGAGCCATATATGGCGAGTACATATAGCTCTGAAATAAAATGTAACTATTGCACATCTCTCTGTGGCGTTCCAAAGTCAAGTGATTTCATCCCGATTTTGGTCCATATAAAGGCAAAGCAACTTGTTTTACAGGAGCCAGTCACCACATTCATGTATTACCCTTTTCGGGAGGATGTTGAGGTCAATTAGCTAGCATCAAAAATTTAAGCACTGTTTCAACTAAACATTTCTGAAGTGGAAGATGAGGTTCTGAGAATACAAGCTGACATTGAGCTGAAGTTCAGTGCTCATGGACAGTCCTGGAACTTACTCACAGAGGAAAAGTTCCCCAACATGAGGAATTGTGCTTCCTCCTTGACTGCATTATTTGGCCTGACTTATTTATGTGAGTCAGCCTTTCCCCGCATGAATATTACTAAGTCTAAATACTGTTCCCCCATGACTGTTTGGAAGTATACTTGCGGCTGTCTATCAGCAGCTACTGTCCAGACTACGCATCCCTGGCTGATTCCATTTAGTGCAAGTCGTCAGAGTAAGGTAATGACAAATAGAATGTACTGGGTTGTATTGGAAATTATGGGCTCATGCAGTAATGGCAACAAATTAATAATAGGCTATATTTGGATATCAATATGTTTTGCATTCATATACAGTATTTGGTAAATCGTTTTGACATGGCCATTTCATAAATAGGTCACATGCGGAAAGATTGTGGGCACCCGTGGCATACATTATATAGTTCTTGCTCGAAACTGAGGTGGATGTAATTATCCAAGGAGACTGTTACTAATCAATCCCCATGTAGTGGAATAATGGCTGTCAAGAACAGCCAACATCATGCACACACCACCGCTAAAATACAACAACAATGCATACATGCCGGCTTTTGTTTCCAGACTACCATACATAGAAAAGTAATACTGCCTAAATTTTTGGGCCAGTGTTGTAAAACATAATTGGAGTACACACAATCCGACCAAGACAGCGGATCACACTTGTCTGTTATAAGCATTAGCATACAGCATAATTCTGCAGGGACATCTGGTGTTCACTGTCCGCACATGTTCCAAAAGTGAAACCTGCCCATCCCCAGAATACATGCAGCTCAGATCAAAAAATAAATGATCACTACTAGACCAGGCCACCAGCTGACCAGTTCAGCGATAGGGCTTTGGCTAAATATACATTCAAGCACATGTAAAAGCATGAGATAAAAATACATTTGGAAATGTAAGACTGTGGCAAAAGTTCCTTACGAGCAAATTTGCTTGCTAATGCCCAGTTGGGTCCTCTTTAAATAGAAGTAAAATGTTCGGTGTTTAAATAATCATATCAGGTCATTCACTTGATATGACTCTTAATAAAGATAAGATTATCTTCAAATGACAGTCATTATTTTAGTGATGCAAAAAGATCAAGAGTGAAACTGATCTTGTCATGACTGCAAGAATAATCTGTTAGATGTTATTAATTCATCTCTGGGTATGTTTAATAAATTTTGACTTGGGTATTTGAGCTCAACATAGTCAACAAGGAAAAAACAAACCTCCTAAATAATATTCACATACATGAATAGGAAAGAATCAGTATTGGAGAGTTGGAGTCAAAGAATGTGAATATATGTTAGAATAACAAACAAATCTTAGACCAGTGTGAAATTCTATTCTGGCAAAATTGCTTAAAAGATTTTTGTTTCTACTAATGGTACATCAGAACAGAACCTTCTTCTGCCCCATCAGGAAATAACAATGATCTTCAGTTGAGACAAACATCCGCAGGGATTCAAAACTGCGGCAGGGTGCTAATTTGTCATGCTCTGCATAACACTTAAGATGTATATAAGATTATTCTCCTGCTGGCTCTGAAATCATGAAGAGCAACATAAATGGATGGAATGAAGTGGATTCCTGCATTAAGTGTATGAGGCCCTCCTCACTACAGGACCTGAGTAGCAATACACTTCACATATGGAACTCTTTCTTCGAACATCCCTTAAAAACCCCGAAACACAACTTTGCCCCAAGCAAAGCCTGATGTTGAACTATCTCACCAAAACAATCAAAAGCGCTCCTTATGTCCCTTCATCGGGTCCGTTCGAGCAGAATAATTATCAACAACTAACGTTTTATTCAGCTCGCCTCGCTCTCTTTGTCATTAAATGCAATAGCGAGGCCGGGATTTGTTAGCTGACACTGGACTCCTTCCTAAAGCTTTCTGTGGGCTCGACATTTTCCAATGATAACACGAGCCAAAGAACTCCAGTCGCAAGCAGGCTAAGGCATTGCTGAAGCAGCCTTCCTGATGGGGAACAGACTCAAAACAGTTATGTGCTGCGGACTCCAATCATTGCACTTTATCAGCTAAATGATATCCTTAAATTATGTATGACACAATTGGGATCTATCAAGTACGAAGCAGCATTTATGTCCTATTTGTAGTCAGCTTATAGTTTAAACATTTACCATATGGTTGGCATAACTGCTGGTTAAAATTTTGTCATATTAACATCTGACAATAGCAACCTAAGAGTTGAATTCAGCCAGCTAAACAATAGCAACAAGCAAGCTAAATATATAAGCCCTGGATGTTACTACACTTCATGTTAAAATTTTGCGGTGCTACTTGTTGGTAAAAACTACAATACTCACAATAGTCAAGCGCTACATTGGAGTATCGGACAACGGCAACACACAAGTTACACCTTAGTCTTCAACGCTAACGTTTTGACAAAATCTTAATTATCAATTGTAGCCAAATGGTAACATATATTACATTAGCAACCGGCAGGCCAACACCGTAGTACTGGAAACTAACATGTTAAGCTTCACAATCTAATATTCTGCAGTGCTGATTTTTATAAATATGACAATACTCACAGAGATCAACTGCCATTTGGTGATATCAGAAAACAGCAATATACAAGTTACACCTTAGTTTTCAAGACTAACGTGTGACACTCAAAAGGCTCTCCTTGATCAATTTTCTTTTTGGGACCACAACTGAATTACTAATAAAAACAGGTAAGCTCACACTTTAACTCTGGAATCTGGATGCTAACATACTGTTTTCCACCTCAGTCCCCTATCTGATGCAGCCTCTTGACTCATTCAATGTCATTGATGGGTGTAAAGTCTATGTCACACTTTATTTTCATGATTACATCTATAAAAAGCCACATTTCCATAAGTAAATAATGAAGGTCCTCGTTCTTTACCAACTAGGAGAACGGATGTTGACACTTTAATAGCATGCTAACACCATCAAAAAACAAAAAAAAGAATGTACATTACATCAAAGCGGCGCTGCCACGGGCAGCTGCCTTTTCCAGCAGCTGCCCTATTGTTTTATTGTCTGCTCCTATCTTCGGTGTTTTTTCTTCCCGTTTTGACAACTACACTATGGATTACTTCTATCCTATGGGACATGGGTTTTAGCGCACAAAAAAATGCGTGTATTCAAGGAATTTCAACTCCTTGCCCTGAAGAATTCTCGTGCCGGCGTGATGAAGGGGCCTATCGTGGAAGGAGAGCCGGAGCTAGCGAAGCGGCTAGCGGCGGTATAAGTCTTCGGTACCATCCGTAATCATGGTAAATGCGAACTCACGACCAAATAAGATCATCGAGTGCGGGTGGAAAACATCGAAGCGCACAGGGAGCGCAGTTGCTGTGTTTTGCGGAAACGTGGCTCACGTTTAGCATTCCGGACGCTAACGTGTAGCCACCCGGAGCTACCCGGAGCAATCCGACTTCAACGCCGCTAAACAGAGACACGAAAGCCGGGGGGAATCGGAGAGGAGGTGGACTTGCTAACACGAGGTGGTGTATCCCTGGATTTTCACAAAGAAAAGTTTTCCATCTGCCCCAGGAATGCCGAACTTTTGGACTGGCGTGACGTCATCCACTCCGCTACAAGCACCCCTAGGGCATCATGTTCATCTGTTAATAAACAACGGGGTAGACTGCTGGAAGTGTGAATTTCCCTACGGGGATGAATAAAGTCTCTATCTATCTATCTATCTATCTATCTATCTATCTATCTATCTATCTATCTATCTATCTATCTATCTATCTATCTATCTATCTATCTATCTATCTATCTATCTATCTATCTATCTATCTATCTATCTATCTATCTATCTATCTATCTATCTATCTATCTATCTATCTATCTATCTATCTATCTAATCTAGGGCTTCACAATTTTGGAAAAAAACCTTAACACAATTTTGATACGATTTTGGATTTTAAAAGAAAGGGGAATTTTCTGTACTAGTTTTGTTTTTTGGGAGAACTTACATGCAGTGACAGGCAAACTTACCTCAAGATGACGTTATTACTGACTGAGTGTATACGACAGTAATGAAATAACTATGGATCAACAAATAAAAACAGAATTGCAGTTGAATAAACTGTCTTTATTTGTATTATACAAAAGTACAACAAAATTGGAGGGATTTTCTTTTCGGTGAAAGAAAGCGATTTACAAAGCGGCTGGCTAGCTGCACGCTAGAATTGGGTTACCGTAACTTCAGCAAAGTCCCTGGCACCTTCTGCGATGATTTAGATACAGAATTCAAGAATGTAGTTGTTTCCTATGAATTGTAGCTCCAGGTCATTCATTTCATGGGTAATGGATCTAGCGATGATGGCTAACCCCATTTGGCTTTAAGAGTTGTTAGCCTAGCTGTTAGCTTTCCCTTCCAACGCCGCTTCAGTCGATTCCCGGACACGATAACAATCCACAAAGCACCTCCTGGTGATCAGCATTTCTTTGCGCTTTTCTGACATTCCTCAGAGTCCGATTCATTGAATAATTCATTTTCAATGCAAAGAGCCACCAAATCTACTAGTTGTCACGTTTATTTTGGTGGCCAGGTGTGGAAGGGCTGTTTGACTGACAGCTTGCAACAGCCAATCACAACACACACTGCATGCATACTTTGCCTTGTCTTTTTTGACTAGTGTCATTAAAACGTGCCTCTGATTGGCCGGCGCTGTGAAAACCTGAACTGTGACAATTATTGTTGGCCAAACACTCGATCACCCAAGTAACTAACTGGAACGATAAATCCTTGAAAAAAAAACGCAGTATCCTGCACACACATTTAAAAAGTCATTGTGTGCAATCACACTACATCACATCGCAATAACGGTTCGGATTTTGGTTTATCGTGCAGCCCTAATGTAATCAAATACAAATGTAAGGTCAAAGGTAGGGCTGGGTAACAAATCGAATTATTTCTGTTAATTGGTCATTTTGGGAATTGAAATTTGAATAGAAATGCTAATTAATTAAAGTTGATTAATTATTAATGAATGCATTGCCTATAATAAACCAATTATTTGTACTAGTCAACACAGAGTCATGAAATCCAGACGTTGTTTTTAGACCAGAATATTTGCATTTGTCCAACGGAAATGTAATCCTCATACTGCAGGTCCTAACACATGTGTATGATATTTTCTATTGAACATTAAGGAAAATGGGAAGTCCGGCTGATGTCTGCCGCAGTAGCGAGGATATAAGCGTGTCCTTGCTATGTGCAGAGTCACAGAGTGCACAATATTTTAGGAGAAAGGGGGGTAACATTCTTCTGTGTGTTTCTCGCAACTTAAAAAAATATGTTCCCAATTTAGAAACACAGGGCACTTAAAAAGTACTGACGAAGCGAATTAATATAATATTACACCATAAAGACGACATATGAGATATTCCCCAGATGCATAATGAAATGATAATCTTTCATTAAAAACACTTTCCGCAGGGAGCTAAGACTGAATTCAACTTCGAGCTCTTTCAGACGTTCAAAGAAGATCAGTTGATGTTTTAAAACACAGGGTTACTAAAATATTGCATCTTTTGCAAATGACAAATAGCATGACCCGATGCTTTTAGTATTCAGTTGCATTTTGCAGAAGTTGTGTCTATGTCACTTTTTTCATTAATCAATCTACGGTGACAGGAGCCAGTCCTCTAGGCACTCACTCCAACTGACCGTGCCCTTTGCACTCGTAGTCTCCAGCTTTCCTCCATTGTAATCCCCGAGTCAAAAGGGATTTCAGTAGCCTCCCTAAGGATCATGTAGGGTTGCCTGTGCCAAGCCGCTCGATTCAACCATTCGTTCGGTGCTCAGAAGCACAAGATAGCAACCCAGGACCAAATGAGAAGTGATTTGACCTTTTTCTAGCAATAGCTCACTAATTATGGATATTGTGATTCTCTAAAAAAGCTTCAAAGTAAATTCTGGACTACATAGCACACCTGAGAAAAAGCCACATGCAAAAATTTAAGAAGAAAGGATTTTAAACCACAGGCTTGAACAGTCATAAAGGTGAACTAATTTGCGTTGATTTCTTACATTTAGGGGATCAATTGTGTCTGGAATTTGGAGTCAATACCTATGGCTGCAGAACGCCAACAACTCAGAGTTGTTTACGTTAGGTGTTCTCAGATCAGATATGATGATTATAAAATTTAGCACATAATTATTACTGCACCAGAGAAAACACAAATGCTGACTGCTTTGCGTAAAATGTGAGCCCTATATTTCTAGACGCCAGCACCAGGGAAACCAAACTGTGGAGAATATTGCCAGATTGCAACACAGACATGTCTTTTTGTCTGGTGGTTGTCGGTGGCAATAGAACAGATTGCATTCGCTTGTTATCGTTCCTCGAAGAACAGCGACTTCACATTGACGCAGATGGTACGGAAAGAGAAGTGTAGCATTTTTTAAAATAACCAGTGCTGTTTAATTGGAATGTTTAATGGAGGGCTTGCTTTGTGGGTGAAAAAGTTGAACTATTGAGTTTGTTGTTAATGTTAAATAAAGTATTCCCGTTTTGCTCCTGTACTGTATTATATGAATAATGTTGGCAAAAACATGGACAAATTCCTCTCGAAGGGTGTCTTTAATGTTTCCAGGCGTCACAGCGGTGTTTTGTATTTAGAGTGCAAGCATTGAGAAAAAGAGCAGCTTTCTGTTTTCCTCTTTGTTTAAAGCCGCAGTGTTTAACATCTAGCCACAAAGTAGGGTCTTATAGTACGGAATTCAAGATAATCATTTGAAAATTGAAAGACAGTACTGCTAAGACCCCAACAAAGGCATCCCATGTGTCAGGTGAGATACTTCAGTATAATCCATTGAGATGTGAAGAGGGTCCTAAAAGTGGCTTATAATTTTGGATTGGCCTGACCTAGTTAACTGGCTATCTAAGAGAGTAAAATCTGTCCAAGAACTGATGGTACTGGACATTTAAACATGGACTTTGCATTTCAACCCATCTATTCTCAGCACCCTGCATCCTGTTCAGTGTCGTAAGCAGCTCACAATTGCCAGAGAGGTGGAAAAAAAGAGTGTGTCTAAGCAAATGTAATACTGGCTCGGAAGGATTACAGAGAGGAGGGAGTCGGTGTGATATGCAATCGTTTAGACGCTAAAGTAGCTGACTGCTGCAAACTGCAGATTTGCTAATAACGGATGTCAAGTCTGGAAAAAGCCTTGGCATTATACAGCCATGTAAGATGTCCAGGTAAAGACAAGCAAAGTGTTCTACTTAAAATTTGTTTAATCAAACAAAACATTCCTGCCGCAACAAGCTCCAAAAACATGTCAAATGTAGAAAAGGCCACAAAAATAACATAGTGCCTCATTTGTCTATAATGCGAGGTTAAAGGGTTTAACAGTGGTTCTCATTCTTTTTACACTTTGAAAAGCATGATTGGTAAAGCTATGTTTCCGTAATTGTTTTTAAAAAGAAAAATGCTTTTTTGCCTTTTTTTGATGAATATGACTTTTTCACTTGTATTTTTTTTGTTTTTTTTATTGAAAAGTGGCTTGCTTGCCTTCCCAGAAGAAAACATAGAAAAAGATTAAGTGTGGCTTCATTGACAGATTTGAGAGAGGACAATGGTGATATTTGATACTTCCATTAGCGAGCCGTGCATTTTACACCTAAGCCTTCAGAAGTGCTACATCTCAATCAATCCAACCCTCAAAAACCGATTTATGGCTGTATAACATCTACTGCAGCGACAGTTGAGACACATATAAAAGAGTAACCTCATGAAATAGAACAATTATTTAGCAATATACAAAGGTTTTACTCACCAAAAGTTGTTATTTAAGCACAAAATTCAATCTCCTTTCTTTCGTCAACATTTCAATTACTCTTTCGTACAGATTGTCCCTGTGTTTCAGGTCTATCAAGAAGTTCTCTTATATCGAGCAAATGATGAAAGTTGAGCCTGTCTCGTATTTATTTAATTTTAGGATGAAAAGTCTGCTCAACAGAACAAGTAGACAAAGAGATTTTTTTCTTCACTTTTTGAATGTGATAATTCGGTTACCCCCCTAGCCAATCATAGTTGCTGACATTTCATTAGGCCTCCAAAAAGGCAGTGCTCCGCAAACTCAAAGTCTGATCGGCTAAACCAAAAGCTTTATTGACACTAATGTTATGCCACAGGGCCTCCAGGTATATTTCTAAATCTGGCAACAAGTAATTTATTCATGGACAAAATATAATTCACATGACAGGATTCACATGATTTCTTGGGCCAGTGGAGAAAGCCTTGCAGCCACTGTATATTTCTAATCAAATGTCCATAACATTTTTTTTTACAAAAGTATGGATAATGGAAACTACCCAAATCAAAATACAGATATATTTTTGACGACCGTACTAACTCAGTATAGGAATCAAATCGAAAAAAATAAGACTTGACCATTGATGACTCGAGCGAAGAAATGTATTTGAACTAAAGACTGCCCACAGGCAAAAGGTATAATTCTGGTCACCAGACAACACTGATACTTTTTCCAAGTAGAGCACAGCTGTTGCTGCGTTCTTCAGTGAAGTGCAAAGAGCCACATGAGTGGAAAGTTGGGGCAGGAGTGGTATTGATACATAAATGGTTTAATGAGATGCTGCAGATTTTGCACTTGTTGTACCAAATAAGGCACAAGATGTGCATAAATTATTCAGATGGGCTGTGGTCATCTGATTCAATGAATTCTGAAAAGTAAATAGAATATGCAACTCCATCAGATAAAAAGAAAACAACAAGGTGATTCTCTTTTTTCTTTATGGTCAGTATACTAGAAAGTTTGGAGATTATTTTTTTAGGGAATAAAGTATCATTGTATTTTTTTTAAATTTAAAATGTAATTGAACGCCCTTTTCATACTTCCTGGTTAGCGTAATGACATTTTTATATGTGTGTGCAAATAGCAGGGTCGCATTCATCGCACTGCACAACTCACAGGTGCATGCACACACACACACACACACACACACACACACACACACACACACACACACACACACACACACACATATGTGAATATATATGAACACACACACACACACACACACACAAACTCACACTACAGTTCACTAGTTTGGCGTCGCTCAGAAATGTTTTTACTTTTGAACGAGAAGCATTTTTTTTAATGAAAATAATATGATACGACTCAGAATTACACACTTTAAGGTCAACATGTTAAATGACTATTTTAGCTGCAAATGTCTGCTCGTAAAGAAATATCTATCATGATCTGCCAATTGCCCTCACCTGCGCCCACTCATTCCTCCCCAGCTGCCACTCGTTCTCTAATTAGTCCTCCTCCTATTTAAATACGTCATTCTTCTTCACTCCTGGTCAGTCCCCTGCAAACCTCATCGCATGCAAGGCAAGCATTTTTAACTCTGGCTCCCGTTTTGATCCCGACCTGTTTCTTGTATCTATTCCCGATCCAAAACCCGTTCTTCTGTCCCGGCTACCCGTATCCTGATTCTGTTTCCTGCATTGATCCCGGATCCAAGCTGCGTTCTCCTGTCCCAGCTACCCGTATCCTGATTCTGTTTCCTGTATCGATCCCTGACTTTCGCTCGTCCCGGCTACCCGACTTGTTCCGATCTCCGATCATGCTCAGTCTCCCGTCCCAGCTGCCCGACTTGTTCCGATCTCCGACCACGCTTCTTTCGCCAGGGCTTCTTGCTCCTACTGGCCAGCGAGCACCAGATCGCTGTCTTTTTGTATGTATTGATGCTTACTTGACCACATAGAATCCCAGCCAATGCAGATGTGTTTTTTCACAAACGTCCTTATCAAGTTATAGTGTTCATTCAAATTGCTCAACATCTACTTGAACAGAATGCATAGCATCGATTTTTCTAACTCACACTTGAAGCCGAGCAACTGGGGACAAATTATGTGTGCTCTTGTCTGATGCTTCGAGGAATGGGGCAGCCTTTTCTCTTTTCTTTTGTTTCTCTGTTTTCAATGAAGAGATGGTACGAAAAACATTTTTTTTTTAATTGCCACCAATTGAGACGACTTTCGTTGCACCACCCACAAAGCCCTTTACTTTAACTTGATTGTTTTATGGGGGCTTTGCTGTCCATCTTGCAGTGCTGACTGGACTGGACTGGGTTCATACACTTTTTTCATGGCCAAATTCAAGCACTTTCAAGACTAATTTTTCTTTCTTTCCCCTGTAACATTAAATGAGGAAATCCATTGTGAATCGAGTGTTTTGCAATGCCACAAATGTAGCTGCAATTTACATATGCGATTTTCAGTTTTGCGTGTGCAATTGTCATGACATTTGATTTTTAGATCTTGCGTGAATCGCAAAAATAATTGCAGATCTTAACAATATGTGTGCAAATGATTTGGAGACAAATCAGTGTTGGGTTTATGTAGTTAACATTCTTCCCATTATTTTCTCATTTGAGTACATATTTACTTTATTTCTAAGTCTTATGGAAGCATTAGTGTATTTAAAGAGCTATTTATCACATTTAACTGTACTATTTATTCATATTTATTTTATTTTACCTTGTAAAATATTAACCATATTATAGCAGATAATTTAGCTTCTAATACAATTCACGATGACGAAAATAAGGAAAAATCAAATATAACTAAATAAAAATGTGTATCACTAATACAAACATATTTAAATAAAAATAATGTACAATAGAAATAGAAATAAAATTAGCAGATATATATTTCATCAGCAATTGTAGAATTTCTTTCTCAATTATTATTTTATTTCTTGAAAAAATACACATTATGAAAATATAATAAATGTATCTGTTGATGAGATTGGATTTTTTTTTTTTTTTTAGCAAAAAACATTAAAGATCCTCACTGGGGTTTTTGGCCGAAAAGACATTACACTTAGAAATACTTTTCTTCAGTAAACTTTCGTTATTTTACATTTTATTCTCCAGATCTCTCATTCACCTCATAGTTTTTATGGGAAAAGAATGACATCCCTGCCAAGGAGTTAAGAGAATAACACAGAAAAAAAGGATATTATGTTTCATTATAGGCTCTGCAATATAAATATTATTTATCCCACTCCTGGCTTGCAATAGAAGCTTACGTCACCTCTAAAAATAACAGCCAGAGTTCTTTCTTGACCTTGGACATGTTTGCAGTTGATAAACTGAAATGAATACCTGGTACACGCAGCATTGATTACAGTTCACAAGCTTTCGTGGAAGGATCTCGGCCATTTTGCATGAGAAGTTCGAGAAAGAAAACCAGATTCATTTGTCATATACGTTTTTAAAGCAGTATCAGATGCCAGACTCTAGCATGGGTGGCAGTAATGCTAACCCAAAGTTACTTGCCAAGTGCTTAGAACCATAGAAGAAGAAAAATCATAGTGGTTATTTATGGGGTAGCCATCACTGTATTGTATTTCACTGTTTCTGCTAAAGAAAATGCTACACTGGACACTTAACTCATTCGATGCCAGACGATTCTCTCAAATCGGAAGAGCCGGTGCCAGACAATTTTTGCTTTTTTGACCTCTATTTAAAGGCCTGTGGAAAAATGTAGTTCTGGAGCCATATAGGCATAGGACATATCGAAAAAAAGGTTCAACCCACATTTTTCATGAAAACAGTATGTTCCTAGTGTTAAGCATTGTTTGGTAAACAACAGTTGATCATTGCTAAGCTTTCTAAAAAGAATGTTTTCCAAGACAACTTCTGAGAAAATAGTTTTGTGTGAAAGGATGGATCTCAAATGACGTTTTATTGCAAGAACACTAAACATGTGCATGAACTTTCCAATAACTTTTTAGGGCCTGATGATTCTGGAATCTTGGTGTGTATCGACATTTCGTTCTTACAAAAGAATGACAATACAAAGGAAATTATTATTATTATTATTATTATTATAACACGATTTCGGTCACCAAGGTGATTGCATTCCTGCGGATATGCACACAACACCACACCTCTCTGCCCCGACAATGACGATGGGGCTTGGTCATCTTTTTTTAATTTTCTTTTTTAGAAAAAACAAAAGCTCTGTTGAAGCTTCTGTCTGTCCTTATCTATGTATTCATAATTCTCACCACTTTGCTTTACTACGCCTACTTAGCGGGAGCCTAGAAAGTCTTAATCACCGGATACAGGAGAAAAAAGTAGGAAGTGGCGGCCTCCTCAATGTGTGGACAAAGATCTGATCAAAGCCACTCCTGCCATCTAGTGGTGTTTTTATGATACTGAAATCCTTCCCCAAGCTTGATACTTACTGCTGAGCTGCGTAAAATACCTTTATAATAGTGTTTACAATAAAACTCAATTGGCACTCAAGGAAAAAGCTTCTGAAAACATATTTATATCTTATTAATGAGTTAATAATAGAAACTGTATAGTGGGCGTTAAAATCGATAACTTTACAATTCTTAATGTGAATAGTGTTCCACAGTTTGTTTTCCTTATAATGATTCAATGTCTTGGTAATGGAGTAAATTATCAAATAGGACTTTAACAGAAAATGAAGCAGAGTCACAATAGAAAGGCAGTACTTATAATAGGGAGATGACAGTATGAATTACGTCATTCAGGTTCTTAAAAACAAAACAAAAGCAATGGGCTCAAGCTCATCACATACATGTGGCAAAATTCAAATAAATCACGTTTGAAAGAAAAAAAACAGTGTAAATGAGTCAAAGCTAGCCAGCTGAGGCAACACCAGTCCATCCAAAGCAAGAGAAGAAATAACAACATTCCTTCACATAAGGATGCATGAACGACAGTAGTGTTAAGCCAAATAGAAAACATGTATTTGGTCTTATTGTGCTTTTTGTCTTGATCAAACGGAAACCTTCCGTTTCTGTATAATTAGGCCAACATCAAAGCGTAAAGAAAGTTAGAAAGGTAGGATGTGGAATGGAACTCAACATCACATGAAGATTTGGCTTCGTGCCATCCATACACTGAACTCTGTCAGGGTTTTTACTCTCCTGCCTCTGCAGTTCTTTTGCAACATTTTCTAGAGCCAACCATAAATCAAATGCAAAAATAAGGCATGATGGATCGTAAATCTTTAAAAGCTACATTTTTACAGCCGCTTCCCATCATAGTTACCATAAGTACAGGAGTGTACCTTAATGGGTCAGCCAAAGAATCGTAATACTGATATGAGAACAATAGTGAGCAAACATTAAACGTCAACTCTATATTCTCCTACTTGAGTGATATGGTAACATATGTAAAGCTAGTTTGCATGTCAATCAAACGTTGAAAGATCATGATTTTCCTGAGAGTTACTACTTTTCATTTTCGCATGAAGGATGCCATTAGTGGGTGGACACTGGTTGGTTGCTGAGGCACTCCAGCCTTCGCCCGATAACACCGCAAACCCTGACATTAAAAAACAATAAACTATATTCTGCAGAGTTAAAATACACGATGGTGCAAGGAAAACAAACCGCTCTGGTGTTCTTTCCAGTGAGCGGACAGTTGTTTAAAGCCTGTGGTTGCTGAGGTTACACACCTGTCCACATCTCACAGCTGCACTCTTTCCTACGATGCTCTGCTTCACATAGTCCCACCCGTTTTGTGAAGGTGGCTTCCTTCGAACTGCTGTAGTCATCTTTATGACCAGATTCACTTCTGAATAGCATAGTTGAAATAGTGCAACTTATGCTAAGGCAGAAGCTACGAACACAGAAACTCCCTGAGGGCGAGACTTGTCCTGCAGCACATTGAGGGTGTGAATGAGTTTTGGCATCAAGAAAATGTTCCATTATAAAAATATATAATTTATCATAAAAAATATTTATATGTTTATAGTTTAGTAGCCACTCAAAATAAGGAGAGGAGACATACATTAATTTTGAACTTGCAAGGAGAACAGAAAAGGACTGTACACCGTCATCATGGCCACATTCAAGAACTTTTAAGGACTTTCAAAGCCAATTCTATAATTTATCCAGTACCTTTAAAAAAAATGATTAAGTGTCAATCATTCATTTTGCAGTCAAAAAACATATCAGCAATTTACATAGGCAACTTTTAATTTTGCGTGTACATTTACCAAGACAAATACTTTTCAATAGTAAATCACAAATTGATTTGTTTTTGAGACAAATCTCTCCCCAAATAGGTAGTGGGTAAGAATGATATATTTAGCTTACATTTTTAGTTTCAGGAAGTTCTTTTCTTTCCATTATAATTTACCACTGGGAAATGCTATCTAAATTTTTTCATGGCCGTTAATTGATACTTAATCCTTGCACAAATAGAAATTTCATAGTGCCCTGCTTAAGTGAAACATGCACCTGTCTTCTTGGGTGATGCCTGAGTGGGGCAACGACGCTTCTTGGGAGAATGCTATACAAAGTAATGCCAGCTGCAGTTAATCATGAGGGAAGAAGCAAAGCAAAGCGAAGTCACCAAAGACCACTGTCAGTGCCTTTTTTGAAAACAGATTTGTGGAAAAAAATGGCAACAATTTCAAGCATTTACAAACATTTTTCAAGCAATTTTAAATCCTTGAGAACACTTTAAAATTCAAACATTTTTAAGGATTTTAAGCACCCATATTAACCCTGTTGGGAAAAAAAAAATAAAAACCAAATACCCCCTAAACCCTTTCTTTATATTAAATCTCCTATGTTACAAAATAAGACCTTCTCCAAAGGGTGTGGAAATTAAAGAACAACAATATTATGAGCAAATAAGGACAGTAATGGAAACTTTGCATTGCAAACAACAGCGAGCTATAATAGTCAAAATAACAAATTGGTACCTTGTGCAACCTTCTTTGTAGGACTTCATTTTTGAAAACAAAATAAACGTCTCACGTACCTCAAATGATCAAACTTAATAAACTTAAATGAATGAGTAAACTGCGGTTAATTACAAAATAATGACCACACATTAGAGAAAAAATATCTTAATTTTCCTTGGGGTTAAACCTTTTTTCATCACTTTGCACCTTGTTTTCATACATTAAGTAGCAATGTGGTGGGCATCAGGAATTTAGTGAATTTCCTGTGAGGTCAGTCTATTTTCAAACCAGTCGGTCCTCGCCGTCCGAGAATAGAAATCTATGAGATCCTAAAAAGAGAGTTGCAGCTGTCTTAGAGGTACAACCATTTGAATGGCTCACATAATAATCACTGTTCTGTTTTCTTGTACTATGCTGACAAGAGAAAATCAAGACAGAGCATAATTCCAATTCAAATGATGAAACGAGCCAAACAGCCTGATGGAAACGTCTTTTGAATTGTCCAAAATGTTGACAGCCTAGGCCCTAGGTCGGTCTGCTTGTTCATCCCCTACTGTCCACAGCAAGAGAACCAAAATCCCTTTTTGGATTGAAACGTACACAGGTCCCTCCTCTTTGGACGGGTGAGGAAAAGAGCCGAGAGGCTTTTCAACTGGAACCAGATGGCATCTCAGAACATGAATGCCTTTGGATGAGTGTGTGAGAACATGAGCATGTGATTGTCCTTAGACAAATCACTTTTGAAGTTCTCCCGGCCTTGTACTGCATTTAAACTGCATTAAAAAAAGACCAAGACTTACATCTATTTTTTTGGTAAAATGTTTTGTTCCAAGGGCACTGGTATTACAAGGGGATTTTTTTTTTTGGAACAGCTTAACTCCTCCAGTGCGAATGAAGTTTAAACATGTCTAGAATTTTTTGCAACACAAAAAAATGTTTTTTTTTCAATCTTTTCCTTTTTTTCAAACTTATTTCTAGTTTAAGGTAGTACTGCTCAATCATTTTCTGTCATGCCCCCCTATGAAGAAGAAAACCACTCACAACGACCCAACTGGGCGGGTACCAGGGATCCATCGGGGCAACAGGACGTCCCGTTGAGGCGAAGCGGTTCCTTTACCAAACTGCGAGAGTCTATTCGGCGAAGTAGCGAGAAGCTTGTGCGCAAGCTCAAGGGCGTCGACGTGGAGGAAGCCACCCCCATGAATGCTGGGTACGATTTCGGAAAAACGACACGTTTTAAGGTTATCAAGACAAACAAATATGTGACCAGTGTGGGGTGTTACTGGAAAACGGTAAATAGTTACTTCATTTAAAAATGAATTTACCTCCTAGAGTACTAGCGCCAATAACCATACTTTGAAAGTATGTTGCATGTTACAAATGACCCCGTACCGTATTTTCCGGATTAAAAGTCGCTCCGGAGTATAAGTTGCACCAGCTAAAACAATGGCATAATTAAAAAGGATAAACCATATACAAGTCGCACCAGAGTAAAAGTCACATTTTCGGGGGAAATATATTTGATAAAACGAAACATCAAAAACATACACATCATCTTGAAAGGCAATTTAAACTAAAAGTGAACAAGGGGCTGAATTAATTTGTACGTTATACGAACAATGCATGCTCGACATGCTTGTTAATTTCAGTAAAGATGTAACATACTAACGGATGTTCAGATAATTTGAGCATGAAGAACATGCTTCTTCATTTTAACTACACATCGCTAAATCCAATGACATGTCACAATTTTGAGTCGTTGTTGGACTCGGTGGCCACCCACACCCATCAAGGTTAAGACAAATACTGAAGTGCCGGTTCTGGTGAATTTTTGCCATGTTGACTCATTTTTGAAGGCCTACAGAAACGTTTGCTCTGTAGCAGAAGGGACTGCACAATACACAAAGAGGTAAGTATTAGTTTCAGGAGCGAGCAGCAGCAAGTCAACTGCAGGAGAGAGAGTGGGAAAGGTGAGAGGAGAGAGAGTGGGAAAGGTGAGATGGCACAACATTCATTTGGACAGGTAACTTAAAATTAGTTTTACCTGGTTATATCAGAAATTATTTTCCCCCCATTTTATTAACACTCCACTTATTGAAACATGAATATTGTGTTTGTTTGTTTGTTTGTACATGATTTAATTGTTTGTTTGTTTGTACATGATTCAAATTGAATCTTTTCTTCCGGCGCCGTCACGAATGGCAGCCACTCCAGCAGCTCCCGTGTTATTTTCGATTGTTCTCGATTGTTCTCAGCTCAGGGATGCTGCTGGAAATGTGAATTTCCCTTCGGGGATGAACAAAGTATCTATCTATCTATCTATCTATCTATTACACGTAAGGGCTTCAAAGACACCTCAATGACACACCCCACCTTTAAAATGAGAGAAAAGGTCCAAAATTGTTTTGTACTTTTTCACAGTGTGAGATAGCACCAAATCAGTAAAAAAACAAACACACACACCAATGGCTTGATTATTGCTTGTTACTGTACAGCATGGGGCTGTTGGCTCAATGGCCAACAGGACAGAACACAATAACAGCAAAGGGAAAAAGTATGAGGTGTGTGATACAAGTGATCCCTCTGCTGATTTGAGGATCAAGAGTTGGTTCACTCTCCCGTTGCAATGAGACATTGGCTTCCTCACATTTCCTTTCTCTGGCATGAAGCTGTTTGGGTTGGCCTCCCAGGGTGACTCTAATCCCATTTTGGGTCTCTAAGAGGCAAGTCCAAGCAATAGAATATTTTATCTTCCCCTGAGCTGCCATGTGATATGCATGTTTTCGACTAAGCAGGCCTGCACACTTGCGTGTTCTTGTCGCAGAAACACATTTGATGAAAAGACCTGATAAAGCATGGAAACTTATGCAATATCCAACTTGTATTTAAATCGAGCAATCATACGTGCACAGTAGAAAAAACACACGGAATTCTTGTATTATTTAAATACAGTACATTCTGGACTACAAGCTGCCACTATTCTTCCTACATTTTAAACAGTGCGGATTTAAGAACTGTGTGGCTTCGTTTTTTTTATTTTGGGGGAACAGAGGAACAGAGGATCATAAAATCACGGGATTAATTGATCAGTAGTGAAAGTTATTTATCAAAAACACTACACTTGTCTTTCCATATCATCGACGTCCTTTATTCTTCGAGGAGCAACAATAAATAACAGGCGAATATAACTTCTATTTCCACAGAAACCTCCAACGACAACAATACAATAAGACACGTCAGTGTCGCAATTTGGCACTATTCTCCACAGTATGGTTGTCGTAACATTGTCATGTAGTAATATGGGGCTCACAATTTATGCGACGTAGCTCTCATTCGTGTTTTCTTTCGCCGCAGTAGCATGTGCTCCTTTTTGTAATCGCCATCTTTAATGGTCAGATTCTCTGAAACCATGTAGCGTGAACAACTCAGAACAGAACAGCAGCTGGAAACGGCGTAAGGTGTGTGGGGAAAGGTGCTGTTGGGGTTCTGTAGCTAAAAGGTATTGAAACCAAATTTCATACGAGGTTGGCGTCAGGTGTGCACCAGGCTAAAAATGTATGAAATGCACGTGAATTACTTAATCACTGTTTAAGTCTGTGATTTGAAATCCGTTGCAGCTTGCACAGAGACAAAATTGAGTTTTGTTCTTTCAATAAAGTGCGCTCGGTAGTCTGGGATCTATGGTAATTTATTATTTGCAATCGCAGTCTTGCTCTCGAAGCAACTTCATATTTTCCAAACTGATCTTTTTTTACAGACATCTCCACAGCTGGTGGTTGCAAGAGCAACAATCTTAGCACCAGTCTGGCACAGTGCGTGGAAAACATTGAATCTTTGCCACTCAGACCAATTGCTTGACATTATCTCAAACCGGACATTAAAAAAAACAGCAACCGTAAAAACAAATCTTCGCCCTCACAGGCCTTTGAAGCTCACGTCGTATAAAACGACTCCAATTTTCCTTACCAGAGCGGCTCAGGACTTAAATTGGTTACATATAATCATGCACATAAACAACCCGTTCAAAAACATGACAAGGGCCACACTTCACAGAATGCATCAGCTGCAAGGAACAAAAGGAAATACACTGCTCACTGAATTCTATTTTTAGTGTCATTGTCAGCTAGAATTCTCAGATGTCATCATGCAGATCAAAACTATCAATTTGCCACATTGAATCATGTCTCGAGCTCGCATTAGAAGAGGTTGTGAAAGACAAGGCAGCTAATCCACTTTGAATATGCCGACTCTTATTAGGATTGTCGGTCTTCGGTCGAGAACATATGTTGACAGACAAAGCTGCACTTGAAAAGAGAATCCTAAAGCATTTCAGCTTTAAACTGTCAAGCACTATCGAGACTGAGGGTAAGGAGCACCTCTTGCCTTTCCGAACTCAAAACATGGTTCACAACAAACTTTCTTAAATTAAATGCCAATAAAACAGAATTCCTCCTTCTTGGCACCAAATCCACTTTATCCAAAGTAAACAATTTCTCTCTCAATATCGACAGCTCCTTAGTGTCCCCCTCCCCCCAGGTCAAGAGTCTGGGTGTCATCCTGGATAGCATGCTTACCTTCCACTCACATATCAACACCATCACCCGCACTGCTTATTTCCACCTCCGCAATATTACCAGACTCCGCCCTTCCCTCACCCCCCGCACTACTGCTATTCTCGTCCACAGTCTTGTCACATCCCGCCTTGACTACTGCAATGCTCTCCTCTTCGGCCTTCCTCAAAAGTCCCTCCATAAAATTCAGCTGGTTCAAAACGCCTCTGCTCGCATCATCACAAAAACATCTTCCCAGCAGCACATCACCCCCGTTCTCCAACAGCTACACTGGCTTCCTATTCAGCATCGCATCAGCTACAAGCTGATCCTATATACATATATGGCCATTCACAACCTGGCTCCTCCTTACCTGTCCGACCTTCTCCAGGTGCACGTCCCCACTCGCTCCCTCAGATCCTCGTCCTCCCTCCGACTGTCAGTGCCCCCTGCCCATCTGAGCACCATGGGAGCCAGAGCCTTCAGTTGCGCTGCTCCCAAGCTTTGGAACAATCTACCTCCGGACCTCCAAAACTGCACACCTCTCTCCACTTTTAAGTCCCGTCTAAAAACACACCTGTTCAGGACTGCCTACAACACATAGCTTTTCCATTTCCTATGTTTTTATGATTTTATGTCTTGCTTTTATTTATTACTTCGCTTACAACTTTTTAAATTGTATTTTTTCATTGTCTGTACAGTGTCCTTGGGTGGCCTGAAAGGCGCTTTTAAATAAAATGCATTATTATTATTATTATTATTAAGCCAAAATTTGAGAATTGTGGAGCCCAAAAGGGGGCACTATGATCAATAGATATTGTAAATATTGAGCTATATTTAAGGTTCTCCTTAAATAATACCTCCTTGGACAGGTCACCATGGTAACTTTGAAGTTAACACAGCTCTCTTCTGCTTTGTTCGCGGTAAATATTTGCTGCCTTAAAAAATAATTATAGCTTTTCCTCTTAAACTTTTAAAGGGGTAAACCAGTGTCTGGAACTCATGACAAAAAGTTACCAGACACCAGGGCAGACAACTTTGAAATGTTGCCTGCCCAACCATAAAGTTGCCTGTCCCATTTTTCACAACTTGAAACACAATAAGACGATAATTCGCAAAAAAAAACAACATTGTTGCAAAGTATTAAGGATTGATAATCAGAATATATGACAGAACGACACTTTAAAAATAAGTTTGTTATAAATCTACTTATAACATTAATTGCATGGATATGACATCGCTGTTTTCCATCTGCCATCAGTATGTACCTGTATTAACTCATCTTCATTCATGCAATGTTTGCGTTGCGTCGTCTGCTACAAGCCACTTGAACTCCTCTTTCACGATGCGTTTAATGTACATTTACGTTTTGAAGCGTCATAAATTTTGTTAGCTTCTTTAGAATACTTCTTCTGGGGCTGATGTTTTGGTTTGATTACTAACGACTTATCGATTTTTCTTGTGTTCTCAGTGTGTCTACTTTGGAAAATGATATGCAAATGCACAACCTTATAACGCTGGGGAAAGTCCGGAAGCACAAAGTTATTTAATGCAGGCTTCTGATTGGCTGCCGAGTATGCAAATTGCCACACAAACCGAAATTCCGAAATTTCCAAACCGAACGAAGATTTCGAAATTGGAATAAAGCAAACGTTTTATTTGGAAAAAAAAAAACAAAACCTAAAGATTTTTTTTTTTTCCCTTTCTCAAAACGTTGTCGGCCACCCGGGCAAAGACGTTGTGTAAGTTGTACGCCCAATGTAAAAGATGGACGCTCCGCCGTCTGGGTAAACATATGGAAATTTTACTTTTTTACCATATTTCCAACAAATTACTTGAGCAACATTGTATCTATTAAAGTTAAGTTGGTAAAAAACATACCATTAACTTTTCTCTTTTAGTGATCCCAAGAGCCAAGTAGAGAACATCAGGTTCAAAAGCGTTCTTTATTCGGCCCCCGGTGTTGTGGAATGCTCTGCCCACTGAGATTTGATCTGCAACCTCAGTGGAACTGTTTCAATCTCGCCTTAAAACACACTTCTATTGTCTAGCTAATGACTGACCTATATTTCCTGTTGACAATATTGGTGTATAATTTGTTATCACAACATCCCTTGCAGCCTGGTCATCCTGCAAGAGGGATTACCTCATGTGCGTTCCCTTCTCATGGTTTCTTCATTTTCCTCATGTTGAGGTTTTTGAGTTTTTCCTTGCCCTCATGCAGGTTTTAGATCAGTGGATGGTGTAATGATAGTCTGTGGTTTGCAATAATCTGTGGTCTGTGCAGCCCTTTGAGACTCCTTGTGATTAAGGGCTAAACAAATAAACATGACTTGACTTGACTTGAATTTTATTTCTGGGCTGTTTTTTGGTTAAGATGTTGGCCGGAACATGTTTGAGTTATATTATGTAGGCAGGTGTGTATGAGACATAATCGTAGTGATGATGAGGTAATATTGGATATTTTCAGAAGTCTTCCTATGGTGAAGGAATACATCTTTCTCAGTTATTTGCTGAGTCAATTTATACAACATTCAAAACGTGGCTATTCAAAATTCAAGCAATTAATTTTGTTTTGTCAATTGTTTATCAGAGCTGTTGATCTTGAATTGATTGTATCCTTGCATCTGATGAGAAGTGGAAATTAAAAAATGTCAATAATCAATCAATCAATGTGAGAATATCTCATGAGTGCATACGAAAGATATATTTTAAGTGATGTGTAGGAATATAATTTGGACATAAGAGCTAAATTGGCATTATACATTTCCTTTGGAACTAAACTGTAGATTTAAATGGCAGTTCAGAACACCAATAATGTTCCTCAAAATTAGATCTTTTTTTTTCTAGAAGCATTTTTGATTCATACCATTTAAGAAATGTTGTCTTTCAAGAGTCTTGACAGGCAGCAAGGATATGCTCAATGGTTCAATAAAGAACAAATGCCATACCATACCTCCAGCAAACACCATTTGTCTTGTAAGAACTATAACAACTCGCAATGATCATCTGTGTTGAGGCGGAAAATCACCTCGTAATGCTCATGGGGCTTCAGACTAAACCCTCAAGGCTGATAAAGTCAGGCTCAAATATCTGGACAGACTAATACAGTAAATGACTGTCTTGGCTGTAAGAAATAAATCAGCATGCCTCACAAGTAGTCTCAGGGCAGGACTATGGAAGGGCAACAGGTGGTTGTCAACTTAAAGAGAAAGACGCGCATCATCTACTTAGGGAAGAGCAGCAAATCTGTCTGCCTCTCTGCAGGCTTTGCTAAGCTCGGCCAGGCAACAGAAGGATAACCGAATCAGGCTCTGTGAAGGAACTACCAGGTTTCTTCTAGTTTCTGGACTACTTGATTCGCAGATAATCTGATTCTAATCGGTCACACTTTCTGTCCTGACAAAAGTATGTACACTGTATATAATACAGCACTGTTCTACAACCAGTGTGCCAGAGTATACTAGTGAGATGCGGGATCTTGTCTAGTGAGCCTCAGTAAATTTCATCCTTGCAAAGAAACATGCCATTGTTCTGAATCTTTTTTTTTACAGTGCTTAGTACTGTAACATTCATCAATTTCAGTCTGTGGTAGCAGACATTTTTATTTCTTACTCATGAGGTAGTACAGGGAAATATCTTTACTTATTTTTTGATGAATCTGTTTTAAGTTGAATGTAGTTGTTGTTTTTCTTGAAAAAAAAAACAGGATAGAAATATAGTAAAACTTGTAAAACAAGTTGAAAAATAGTAAAATCCAAACTTGCAGGAAAATAATTAACAAAACAAATAACTGTTATGCTGTCAATTTAGGCGACATGATAGTTTAACCCAATAAGACCCAGCATTGTAAAATTACATATTCTTATATTTTCCATAAATTGGTAGAAATGTTTTATTGTTGTTGACTTTAACATAGTTAATAGTTATTGGGTGTAATTGTTCAGACTAGCAATTATACTAAATAGGGCGTTTGTATTTAAGCCCAAACCACAGGTTAAGAACTTTCACAATCTACAAAACCTTGGCTAAATAATAACACTTTCAGGATTATTATTTATGTTATATACTGTAACAAGCAATCAATCATGCAAGTTATGTTTTCTTGCTGTGGTTTAAACATTTTGACGAGGAGTACAACTACCTGACCGGAGATTTTGATACCCTTAAGGATCCAGCGTTGTAATATTACAAAGTTTTACAAAGATTTTTAATTTTCATCCCCAAAGGTCTCAATAAAACCATTTACGTAGGTCAGGCGTGCCCAATTCTTCAATCGACCATGAAGAAATGAAGGACTTTCCGTTTAATTGGTTGGTAATTGCTAAGCATCAAAAAACATAAAAAACTGGTGCTAGGAAAAAAATTCAAGCACTTTTGATGTTGGTGTGTGCATCAAATTTTTTATTGACAAAAGTGTGCCTTGGCAAAACAGGTTAAGAAACACTATAATAGAGTATTGGAAAAAGGAAACGGCACATTTGTGTGTGTTCTTCCATTTGTTTGTTGCTGACATTGTAAACAAGTAGCAAATAATTAACACCGCTGTGCTTGTAAAAGTAGAAAACAAGCGCAAGGATCTGTAAAACAGGAGCATGCGCCTAAACATGGCCGTTGTTGTTATTAAAAGCTTGAGCAGCTGCTGATAGGTTCATTACACGTGTACGTGTGTGTGTATATGCATGTCACGAGCGGGCAAGTCTGCATGTGTTTTTACTCAGCGCCTTTAACAAAGGACCCTCCCATTATTCAGACACCGGGAGACCCAATAAAACAAAGTGACACAACATAGAAACTCTAAACACAGACAATGCTTCCAATCTGTGCTACATTAGCAGAGTGTCTCTGAAATCTTAGTCATTTATACCTGAATTAAGATGAGACAGTTTCCAAAAAACTGCCATTGCGCATTGTATGCAAGAGCAATAAGACAAGCTGCCGGTAATTGAGAAAGTAATGGGAGGCTCAATACTGCACTAGTGATGCAGCAAAAAAATCAATACTGTGAGGTTATAAATGCAAAGTTTGACTAGTGGCTTTACTGTACTCACCGATGCAAGCGTGGACTCTGACCGACAGCTGTGTCCGAAGTATGAGGTTGTTTTTTCTACCTCTCCTGAAAAAAACAACAAAAATAATTGTTTATTACAGGGGTCTTAAACCTAATTGAGTTTGGGTCCACTGGAGCTAATAAAAAAATTCAGCTGTCCTTAAAGGGACAATGTGTAATATTTGCCCACTCATTGTTGCTGTACTGTGTAGTGCAGGTGTCTCCAGGCTTTTTCAAGTTGAGAGCTGCTTTTTGTTAACCAATTACCGTAAAAAGCACCCATGATATGCCTAATTTAAAAAAATAACCTATCATCTTATTACAGACGCTCTCCTACTTACAAGCATTCGAGTTACGAACAACGGTACAAACGAACATTTTTCGAAAAATATCCAGACATTGCTGTAAGTTCGATTTTATATTGTGCAGCTTTATTCGAGTACAAAACAGTACTGTAGTGCTTCTTTCCGCCGATACAGGTGTGTGGCGCTGTGAGAGCTCACCCAGCTTCCACCCCGAAGGAGAAATCTGCTTCCTTTTCCTTGTTCTTGTGTAAACATATTGTACTAAATCTCCAGCGCGCTGAGATCCTTAACATCGTTAATGTTTAATATATTGTGCATCCATTCAATATGGTTGGTGTAAAGTGTAAAGAAGACATACATTCCATACAAAATATAGCACTGAAGCAACTTACGAACACATTCAACTTACGAACAATGATCCGGAACCTAACTCGATCGTAAGTAGGAAAGCGTCTGTCTTCTATTGTAAACTATTTTATTACCAGGTTAATATTTGGAAGTAGGGTTAAATAGACACAGTCAACCACTCATTTTTTTACACGAAACACCCAATGACCCAGCACTGGTCAGCTATTTTTGGATCCGATCCTTAGAGGGCACCACGTTGGAGAGCCCTGGTGTAGTGCAACCAAAAATGCTGGGTTTTTTTTCTTTCTTTTTACCCTGTTCTCCTCGTCTTTTCTTCTTTCTTTTTTATTGCTTCTTTCAAATCTTCTTTTCTTTTGTTATTTTCCCATTTTCTTTTTTTCAGCTTGAATTCTTTCTTTTTCTTCCTATTTCTGTTCTTAGAAGTAATAAGGTCCCATTTGGTCAATTTGAGTCTCCATAGTTCGATTTTTTGCTTGTGCATGACACAATACAGTGACATTTAGTACACACAACTTTCATATTAAGGCAGAGGCCTCAAACTATCATTTTGGGGCCGCAATTGGCCTCCAAGCCAAAAGTTTCACACCCCTGGTCTATTAGGACAAAACAGAATGGATTCATGAAAACATTAGTCAGAAAACTGAATAGAGTGCAGCTTTCAATGGGAATGCGAAAACCCCTAACAAAGATGGCATTTAAGGCTCTTATTTTTTCAGCTGCTAGAAAACAAAAAGAAGCAGGGGCAAGCAGCACAACAAGGTAAAGGTCTCCATGGGTGAAAATGAGGGATGGGAGCAGCTCACGGGTCAACTCCGCCCACAGTGTTAATGGAGACACGCAAAGACTCCCTCTCCGTCCTGTCAACGGCTTACAATGTCTGAGTGACAATCAAAGAGAAAGATGCCAGCGCTTTACCACAATCCTTTTCACTAAAAAGCCTTTGCTGTAATTCATTTCTGAAATTTGTGTTTTGGAAGCCGAGCTGCTTCTCTAAATGCTAAAATAAAATAAAGATAGATAGATGGATACTTTATTCATCCCCGAAGGGAAATTCACATTTCCAGCAGCATCCCTGAGCTGAGAACAATACAATAATAAAGCAAAAAGAATACAATATACAAATACCCAGTGTGACGTGCAAATGCCCACTGTAGCGTGTTATATAGAATAACTAAATAGTGCTACACAGAATACATATTGCAATAAGATTCGGTAATATGCAATGTAGGTGGTGTGGTTTACTGTGGGCTTTTACTCTGCCGGGTAGAGTTAAAGAGCCTCATGGCATGAGGAAGAACTAAAATCAACTATCAACCGATCAATTAGATAGAGATCTTTTTTACCCCTTTTTGTCTTTAGCTCAATAATTAAAACATCAACTACACATTGTAGGAATTATGTCTGTACATGTAAAACAGAAAACGTCTTATTTATGTCTATCTATCTATCCAGCCTGGTCATATCCCTCGAGAGGGGTGATCGACAGCAAGACAAACACATACAAAAACAAAGAAAATAAAAAAGGGAAAAAGTAGCAAAAAACACAAACAAAAACCTTTGGACCATGGCCAACCCAAATGCCCAAACACCCAAACGAGTTAGGCACCTCGGCACCCAAGTTGGTCACGCTTTGGTCCCTTCAGATGAAATGGGACACAAGAAACCGACCATGTCACTCGGATCACGGTGACACAACACACTCTTCTGTTCAACAGCAGGACCTGACAACTTTAACTGGTTTACCCCTGCCGTATAGTACAGGTTCCCTGCCCATCCCTTAGAACACGTCTAAACATCCCACTATACTTACACAACACCTCTCCACTCATTCCTATCACCAACAAGAGCTCTAACTTCCACTATATTTAGACCTCTTTCCTGACCTCTTAGACCTCTTACGATTAAATATGGTAAGACCCAAATAGCCATAATACCATAATTTTTTTAATTTTTTTGAGAAAGAGAGCCATACCAGATATTTTAAGACAAATTTCAGCCATACTGACTCTCCAGACAAAATCTAATTTTGTAGCACTTTTTATTTGATTGTGATATAAGAATAATGCCTGTGTCCATATGAACAAATATATCACTTGAAACTTGCCTCCCTCCCACAATTATTTAAGACTGTTGAGGCTCTTGATAATATTTAAAACACGGTGCAAGCAGTGTTTATTTGTAAAAATGTCACAAAATACTGCAAGCGAAGATACTGACGTATTTACCTTTGTTGCAGAAGGCGCTGGGCACAGAGAACTGTGCTGTATGCATAGCCCCGCCCACCCCTACTGCTCACCCTTTCAAATTGTTGTGTGTGCTTGGCTAGCATTGTGAGTACTTGCAGTTTGTTGTGTGGGTTTTTATCATAAAGTGTCTTACCAGTGAAGCGAAATTGTTTAATGAGCTTCCATGTAAAAGTTTCCTTGCTACGTACTACTGAAACGTCTGTTGGTGTGAAACCCTAACTGTAAACTGAAGTGGAGCATATGGGCTTTATATACTGGACCGAACTACACAGTATAAGCCCTATGTTAGCAACCGTGCACTAATCTCAATTTTGTACTTCTCAAATTTATGCTTCAGATGAGATTTGCAAGAATACAATTTTATCTCCGAGCCATATGTACTCATGAAAGAGCCATAAGTTACCGCCCCTGTTGTAGGACATTAAAGTTCCTTACTGGCTCTCCTGGTAGGTTCATAGGGGGTCCACTTGAAAGCAGGTCAAACTTGTTCAATGACATCTTCTGCCACATCTTGTGAATTTCCCTGCGGGGATGAATAAAGTATCTATCTATCTATCTATCTATCTATCTATCTATCTATCTATCTATCTATCTATCTATCTATCTATCTATCTATCTATCTATCTATCTATCTATCTATCTATCTATCTATCTGTCTATCTGTCTGTCTGTCTGTCTGTCTGTCTGTCTGTCTGTCTGTCTGTCTGTCTGTCTGTCTGTCTGTCTGTCTGTCTGTCTGTCTGTCTATCTATCTATCTATCTATCTATCTATCTATCTATCTATCTATCTATCTATCTATCTATCTTCTGAAGTTGTGGGGTTGTCCTGTTAATTTAGGAACCCATCTGTTATGAATTCACCTTGCCATCTCACTAATTGAAACAATTTTTTTTGCTCCATGCTGTTTGCTGCCAATATTTTTAAACATAGCAACCACACCAGCATTTCCTTGTAACACAGAGGTCCAATTAAAGCTGATTGCTACTTACTATGCTTTGATAAACATCATCGTCTTAGCTTTCAGAGACTTTCATTTTCCTTTTTAATCCTTTTTTTCTCAGCCTGTCTTCTCATCCCCGTTAAATATTGTTCATGGGGTCACAGGGGGGTTTGCAACACTTTGTGTTTACACTCCATACTCATTCTCTCAGCTATGCATGTGCAATGCGAATATGCTTTATCACCGAGCGCACACACTGTCGATGAGAGTGCCGCTGCCCCCTAATGTATTGGAGGTGCAATTGCACTTTATTTCAAGACAGTTAAAAAAAAGGTTTCTAACGTCAAAAGTGGCGCCCTTGGTAGAGTATCCCCACTATTGTAGAACCACTAGTTTATCAAAATGTTTTTGTTTTTGTATTTCTTTGCCTTAATGAAAGCAGCATTATTGATTTGAAATGTTTTCTGTGTGTTGTGTATTATCACAGTGAATGCCGAATCGTTGATCACTCGAAATGTTCCTTATTTCAAAATGAATGTTGCTATTCCCACAGTTACATCCACAAAGCCTTTTCTCTTTAAGGAGCGTATTCTAGACCAATTTGAACGACTTACAGAAGTCCTCATTAGGGCAAAAAAAATTAAAAAAATTATCCAAACAAGCCAAGTAAACACAACTCTAATGAAAAGCGCAGCAGATACAGTTACCGTCAATACACTGCTGACAAAAAAGCTTTTCTGCTTCCTGTACAAAAGCCTGTGAGAAACCTCCGACTGGCACGGCACCAAGTAGAAGTCTGTTAGTGACACTCAAACAGCGGTGGGCCTGCCAGTAAAGGGAAAAAAACTCAGCTCACAGGCCAGATCAGAACTGCTCAGTTCATCCAAGCTGACATTTTTCCGGCTCCAGTCAGTGGGGGACTAGTCCTGGGGTGCTCATAAGTAAATACTGTAGTTACAGTTACTAGTTATTTTCATTTAGAAAGTAATTGCATTTGTTTTTGTTGCACTTCAAGTGTAGGATGAATCTGTTGCTGGTGACGTGCAATAATTACAGTATTTACATTCACGATTCACGGATCCCTTATTCACTAGGGTCGTCGGGGCACCAGTTTCTGAGGTGTGTCTGGGGCAAATACAGCGCTCATCCCTTTCGAAGACGTTTTTAGGGTAGGGACTTGCTCTCCCAAACGAAACACATACTACTAGTTTCGATGGTTACCGGGAACAAGATAAACCTCCTGATCTGACTCTGCTACAGCACCGTCACCATCTGGTATTACAATGTTCCATAACACAAAAAAGATCAAAGAGAAAGATACCAGTCTGTTCTTTTGCTCAAAAAATTTCAAATTCTTTGACATACGAGAACTTTTTTTCTAAAGTGACGGAACTAGCTACTTTCCCTGGTAACTAGTTACTTTGACTGTAGACTAAATTGGTTACTAACCCAAGTACTTTTTGGAAGAAGTAGTGAGTACAGATGCTGCCCTACCTACGAACGAGATACGTTCCGGACGATCGTTCGTAAGTTGAATTAGTTTGTAAGTTGCTTCAGTGGTATATTTTGTATGTTTAAGGTTTATGTAAGTATGTTTAAGGTTTGTATAAGTAACTTGTATTGTTTTATACGGAAAAATAAACATTTCATAAAATAATATGCTCTTTAAAGATAAATAAAGTTATGTTTAACTTACTTTTGGAAGCTGGGCTTCAAGAGCTGTGGTAGAAAGTGGCCGAAAAAAAGCGTTCCAACCATTTTCTCAACTGCATCCAGCTTTCTTATTCCACATTCGTTTCTAAAGAAACGGATCGCCTCTTCTTTACACTTCACACCAACCATTTTGAATGGATGCATGAGATATCAAACAATAAAAATGTCAAGGTTCTTAGCGCGCTGGAGATACAGTACAGTATGTTTACACACGAACTAGGAAGAGAAAGCAGATTTCTTTTTCAGGGTGGATGCTGGGTGACCTCTCAGTGCGCCACACGCTGGTAACGGCGGAAAGAAGCACTACAGTAATGTCCTGTACTCGGAAAAAGGTGCACAATACAAAATATAACTTACAGCAATGTCTGGATATTTTTCGACATCCCCCCAAAAATGTTTGTTTTTACCGTTTTTCATAACTCGTATGTTCGTAAGCAGGGGAGCGTCCGTATCTATAACTCATTACTTCCTTAAAGTAACGTGCACAACACTGCTCGTTACCAAGAATTGCATTCCAGGTACGCGTTCCCTTACTTACTCTAAACACTGGTAAGGGGCGTATAATAGCCTGCAACAGGCTGATGTGAGACAGGAGCAACATCTGGAGAGATGACATGGCAAACGGGAACTTGCAGCGAAAAGGGCAAGCAGGGCTTCTGCTTTCCGTCGGTTTCGCTGCAACCGTATCCCTTCGCAGCATCTGAGGCTCCGCAGACCCCACGCGCTCATTATCAAATCAAACAAACACGGACAAACTATAAGAAAGGCCCACCCCTTGTTCAATTAAAATTGAAAAACGGGCACTCCGACAAAGATCACAGCATGTTGAGGTGAAGACCAAAGTGATGAACTTTATGTGGTCCCTCATCAAATTTTATTTCTTTTTTGATCCAACATTTTTTAATATGTACTCAGGTGATGGCTACTAACACAATGCCAAGGCTCAATTAAATATAATTGTTGATTCTCAGAGTTCACCGTTCTCGGAAAAAAAAAATCATTATTGGTTTTATTATAAATCTGTCGGGGAAAAGAAACGTCAAGATTTATGGTTAGATTTATTGCATGACTCATTTGGTAAACATTAAATACAACAAGCAGGGTTTATTAAAGTCGAGTTTGCACAAACAAGAATCAAGTTGCACTGGCCCTATTACACCAACATGACATGCTTGCAAATTACTCACCAGGGATCTACAATTTAAAGACAGTTATCAATGTCGTTGACCATCAGTGTTGGAATGAAATGATCCAAAAAAACGTAAGTTAACAGTTATGTGATTGTAACGGGCAACCTATTAGGGATGGAGACTCTGGTTCTTTTTAGAAAACTGGCTTTTTCAGTTAAGCTCCCAAGGGGCTCTCAAGATTTTGTTGTTGCTTTAACCGATATACTACCAATAATAATTTGAAGTTATGCATGAATAAGAAATGTATTATACATCTATACTATACTATACTATACTAGACTAGACTAGACTAGACTAGACTAGACTAGACTAGACTAGACTAGACTAGACTAGACTAGACTAGCCTTTGTAGGCCTGTGTTGATCATTTCTACCTTGCCCTGTTGTGGATGGACATTTTCGAAGTGGAAGGAGGAATCAGCCTATTGTGGACCTCTAGAGTTGGAGGAGTTGTTTACCGGTAAAACTGACACTGGGGATGAAGATTTGATTGGATTAATTCATTTGGAGTGAAGCTGATAGTTTGGTAAGCATGATTTTTGTGATAAACTTATCTGAATAACTCTTAATATGTCACGTCGTTACGTGTTTTTAGATAAGCGTGTTTTAAGATATGCATGTACGTTTAAAACTAGTATACTGTGTTCTCTATTTTATTTTTATTTTAAATTGCCTTTCAAGATGAGTTATGTATTTGGTGTTGGACTTGATCGTATACAATTCCCACAAAATGTGTATTATACTCCAAATGTGACTTATGTTTTTTTCCTTCTTAACTATGCGTTTTTTGGCTGGTGTGACATATACTCGGGAGAGATTTATAGTCCAGAAAATACGGTGTATACGGTAATTTGTATCTAGACTAATTTTTGATGACAGTAACTGAGTTACCTTTGAATTAGAGTAACGAGTATCTGTAACAATTACTATTTTTCAGTATAGCGCCGAACACTGTTAACATGTAAACTCTATCATGAAAACAAACAACGATTACACTCCACCACTCTGTTAATGAATCTTTTAAACAGCTCTGAATCCAACCAAGCCAAGTGCTATTTTATTTCCTCCATTGATGTTTAAGTTTCACAAGCGAAATTGCATTCTTCCCCTTCCAAATGAAATCCAATGCGCCCTTGAGTCCAAGTGGGTCAAGAGAGAGTTAAAAATATTGAAAGCAGAGCAGGGAAAACATGACAAGAAACTTCTCAGGTGAAATGGAGATTTTAATATGCCTGACTCATGAAAAATGTCCCAAAATATCCCAAACACTCAATTGTTCAAGAACGGAAACCAAACATGCCGCCTTTTACATGATGTGGTTGAGTCATGGCGTGCTAGCATGTACCTTCATTGCTTTGAGCTTGGAGTTTTATTAAACTTAAAATGTTTGGGGTGAATGTGGGAGGAAGCCAGACTAACCCCACAACCACGGACTAACCACTAGTTCAACATGTTGTCCATATGTATGATGAAGGTCTCTTAGTTTTTTTTCCACCATGTGTCCTGCCTCAAAAGTCATACAAGCTGAAGAAATATAGGGGAGACCTGGTACAGATGTAACACAGGTTGCTTTCTCCTTCCCCATTTTATTATTTTCTTTGCTAGACCTTTAAAATTTGTATTCATGGTTTAACAATGTCCTGTATATTGTCTGTATGACTAACACTCGGGAGAGAAGAGGGTATGTTTTAATGCTGCTTTATTGTACATCCAATCTGATCGGCATCTCACAACATACTGTCTCTGGGAATGGGCATTACCTGTAATGTCCTAAGTTGTTTCTTACTAGGATTTCTACATCTCCTACTTTGAGTTAGTTTCCCAAATTTGGTTGAACAATATACATAATAACATCAATAACTGCTTCTTAAACAAAAAAAGTTATATCAGGTCCATTCTTACTGGTCTTCTGATTATGCGCCTTGATCGAGTCAAATTAGGAGTCCCTGAAATGACCCTAACATGGGATCGATTTCTTCTAAGACTTCCTGTGGGCATCTCAATGATGCGGAACCTTGGTGACCGGGCTGGGCCTGTCCTGACCCCAGGTTGGGCTGTGTTCTTCACCCAGACTCACTGTCTTGTGCGTAGCCCCTGTCTCTACTGTGCGTTTTGTCTTTTGTTGAAACAGGATACTTGATTCTCCTTCATTTGTTGATCTTTCTCTTTGAAAGCTTGTAGGTTGGGACCCTCAACTTTTAACACAGGCACATTAGTTCCACCTATTAGTTCCTACCAATATTCCCACACATGGTACCTTAATTCTTCTTTTACACGTAGACATCAGTAGAGTGCTTAGTAGCTCCAAAAGTCTGTGAACGTTTCTCAAACATAGAAATACACTGTATTACAACTGTGAAATAATAGACTAATTCATCGATATTAAAAAATAGCCGTTTTTGCAGATGCACTGTTCTTCATTATTCGGAACATTCCACTATTATTATAACTTGGGCCAGTCTTTAAGCACTACGTTGTAAATTAAAAAAAAATATCTGCCTTCTTTTATCCTGATTGTCTTTATCTTTTCTTTCTCTTTAAAGTCTTTATTTACCCAGGAGTGCTATTTACAATCTGATTGCATAAAATATTTTACAACGTTGATATCAATGACAATAAAGAGAAATCAATTAAATCAAATTATAAAATCAGTACTGTTGGGAAGACCGGGTGCAATTGTAACACATTTTCTTTCTTCCTCCCCGTTTATGATCTTTTGTGCTAGACCTCTCAAACATTAGGGTCATTTCGGGGACCACTAATTTGATTTGAACAAGGTGCATAATCAGAAGACCAGTGAGAATGAACTTGTAATAATTTGACGCAGTTGTTGATGTTATTAATGATGTTGTTAAAATTAATGTGGGTATCTCACTCAAAGGGAAGATGTAGAAATATTTATAGGAACCAATAGGCAGAACTAATGTGCCTGTGTTAGAATGTTGACTAAGGATATTGATACCAATGAAAATAAAGACATCCATCCATCCATTATCTGCACCGCTTATCCTGAGTAGGGTCGCGGGGGTGCTGGAGCCCGTCCCAGTTATCTTCTGGGCATCTGTGGTCTGTGCAGCCCTTTCAGACTCTTTGTGATTAAGAGCTAATCAAATAAACATGACTTGACCTTACTATTTTTTTCTGCCTACTTCTTTCTATACTGATAGTCATTTAACTTTCCTTTCCCTTTAAAGTCTTTGTTACATGTTTACCCTGCAGTGCCATGTTCAATCTTGTTGCATATGATGTTTCGCAACGTTGATGTCAATGAGAATGAAGACAATTCAATTCAAACAATAATACTATGGGGGCTCAATTAAACCATCAGACCAAGATCCCTTAAATGCCACACTGACTACCTTAAGCTGTGCACATGTGTCTGAGCGCATGCTTGGCCTATACGCTCCATTTATAACTCAAAGTGGCGCTGCGTTGTGATGGGCTGCAGGATTTACGAGACTTGCTCTCCTGCAGCTGAGCTCCGAGCACCGGTGTGGAAGTGATTACAGCCCATAAGCTCTTGTGATATAGATATGTCCTGGCTCAGTCACGAAGAGCGGACTCTAATCTGATTGTGAACACCCGAGGTATGACATAGGCAACCCTGGAATGTAACCTGTGATTAATATCAATTACAATTACATTTAATGGAAAACTGAAAAAGACAGAGTTTAAAAAAAAAAAAAAGTATGCTAGTTACCTTTGTTTTCTCGTGCAATTGTGCGACACACAGTGTTTGTCAACCTTTTCTTGGCAAATATTTTTTTGGGGCCAAGTATTCCCTACCCCTAGCAATGCTTCTTTGAGGATATTTGATATTGTACACTGAGAGAGAGAGAGAGAGAGAGAGAGAGAGAGAGAGAGAGAGAGAGAGAGAGAGAGATTTAATCAGAATCAATCACCTTTATTGTCATTATGTTGCAAATTTGAAATTAGGATTGCACTCCAACTAGCAAAGTATAAAGTATGAATAAATAGAAAAATATTATGTATCCAGCTTTAATATAAACTATTCACTTTTAGCTCAGGAGGTAGAGTGCTCGTCTTGGGATCAAGGGATCCCAGTTCGAATCCCGGCCCGTCCGTGTTACATGTCGAAGTGTCCTTGGGTAAGACACTGAACCCCTAATACCCCCAATAAGCAGGTTAGCGCCTTACATTGCTGCAAGGCCGCTATTGGGAAATGTGGAGCATATTGTAAAGCGCTTTGGGAAGTCATTGACTTGAAAAGCGCTATATAAATGCAGATCATTTCATTTCATAGAATAAAAAACCTATTCACAACCGAATATTGCACTTTAAACAGAGATTTTGCTCGTAAAACCGTAGTATTGCACCTACAACCGAGATATTGCACCTAAAATGTGTTCCAAAACTGAGGTTTAAGTGTGTTGATAGCTTTTAAGAACAATCTAACCCTCAGTCTGTTCATCCAGGCCATGTGGGATCAGAACTGTCAGCTCGATGGTAAACGTATTCATGTATTTATGCTTGTTATTAGGCTTGAGGAATAAATACATGTAACAGTGTTACGTAATCAGGATACAAAAAAATTGAATTGTATTACGTTATAGTTACATAAAAAAGGCGTCATCAAATTACAGGTATATTTTGTAAAAATAAGAACTACTTTGCAGGATTACAACTTTATTTACAAGCATTGGTATGTTGCACACTACAGGGGACAATATTGAAGTTAGTTTTCACTACATTTATTTTTTTTGCCCGTTCTCATTTGCATTGTTTATATTTGCCATGTTCATTCGTTACTGCATCTCTCTTGGCGGTCCCATTCAGATTCCACACACGCAGCACACTCAGGACTTTACCCCGCCTCCACACACGGAGCTGCCCACTGTGCCTGACTACAGAACATGACTGCATGACCAAAGACGTCGCCGCAAAACTTCATGCACTCATTCACGTGTGCTTTTCATTTACATATACATAATGCATTCATACATTAATTTTGTCTATCATAATTTCAATTACTGAGACTAGGGAAATGGGAGAAATGAAGTCCCAGAGTGTTGGAAATTTGAAAGTGAACACTTCATGTGTTTAAACCAATACTGGGTTCTTGATGTGCTCTTAATTTAAACTAAAACAGAGCATATTTTATCCACTATGCAAAATGTAACATTTTATTTTTCCTCAATAGACTATAATATGGGGTTAAAATGTGCGCACTTTTTATTTGGCTGACAAGCAACCTGATCTCGTTAAACTCTATTTCTTTCTCAAGGTTACATTGTTCATAAATATTCCACAAAATTTAGTAATATAATTCATATTTATTTTATCTTTTATGAGCACATGTGGTATAGGTGTAATCCAAAAGTAATCGAAAGTAATCAAGTTACATTCGTTATTGTATTCGGATACCGTTACTGATTCCATTTTTCAACAGGTAATAAGTGACTGTAACTGGTTACATTTTTAAAGTAACCCTCTCAACCCCGCTTATGATCAAATCAATATTGTTATCTTTACCACTAGGAGGCACTAAATAATGCACAAAGTCCCTTCATTGTGTATAACTCGCACAGAAAAAACAGCGATTAACATTTTAAGTACTTTAGAGACGTTTTTTTTGTATACGAGACTCGTAAAACTGAAAGGCCTCATCAGCTGTAATAGTCATCAAATCAACAACAGAACCAAAGCACGCAGGGGCGGTGTTGTTGGTGTACTCTTGTACGAATCATTGCCATAAAAAGCCAGGAGGTCTACTGCCCTATTTTTACCAGATAATTGGCTGGCCACCTTCATTGCAATCCCCTTTCCCGGCCCCCCCTAGCCCGCTCAGACGACACAGCACCGGTTTAATGACACAAATCCATGCCAGCTCGTGCCAGCTGGCAAGACTCGGACCACTTCAAGTTCGCGGTTCTCACCAGCTAAGCTAAGCGCCCGAGCATTTCACTTGAAGACGGTCGTCTGGAGAGCAGCATGCGAATTCCGCGTTAGATAAATAAATCCTGTGCGTGTTTGCGGTTCGGCTGACCAGAAGAGGCACATGCCAAACTCAGAGTTTTGATCCTCTATACGAGTCAATGCGTCAACACAATCCGCGGTGTACGAAACATATGGAGTCCATAAAGAACCTGGCTTCAAAAAGTGTATGAAAAACATAAATACAATTTTGACTTTTTTCTTCTTCCTCCAGGTTTCAAAAGTATGCTAAGACAAAAAGTTATTAGACGTCGTGTGCTGGAGTCAGTTCTAATGAGAGCTCTGAGGTAACGGAGTCCTGATGAGGGCAATTATTCAAGAAACGTGTCTAAAACTCTAAGTGCTAGCAATGACATCACCGCTGACCTACGGCCAAGCATTTTATTGGATGTGGACTCGTGGGGGTCCTGCAAACATTTAATTGTCTTGTTTTTATTTTACCCTTTAGAGAAGCCCTACACTATTTATACATGGTTCATTCTTACTATACAGTGCCATTTCAGCATGGTAACATTCAATAAAAAATGTAAAATATTCATTGTTTTCAACATCTGAAAGAGAAACTTTCAAACAATAAGAGAAATGTTTTTGGTCGAGCTCAGGATATAAGACTGTAACATAATTTTTTGAACAATTACTTCACACATGACAAAGGCTAAATGTCCACCCTGTTATGGAACAATGTCATTCCTATTGGTAACACTTTTAAATGCACAGTTACAGTAATATTTGCATTTTCCAAGAGCCTACAATGTCTCTAATTTCACCCTGCAAGGATATTTTAGGAAAGTATTCATAAAAAAGCAATATACTGAATGAAGCCATGTTCTGTTTCAAGGCATAATGTACTAATGTACAATCCATAGCAGTAACAGGACGGCAGTAATGTGATGAAAAACAAGCTAGTACACATTGAATACTGTGAACTATGTTTGACATTTTTATTAACCATATTATCAAAATTACAAAAAAAATATTGGTTCCCACTGTAATTAAGGGTAACAGGGGGGAATTGTCATGCTTTTCCTCATCAGTAAACCATAATAAAACATTGAATAAAGTAGAGTGGTACTTTCTCTTGTTGTCTTCTAATGATTTCACACTGGGACACAACATATTTTAGAGATTTTAAACATGAAAATGTGCTAATAACTGATATTGACATTTGGTGAGGACTATTAGCATTAAGGCAATACAGAAATTATGAAAAACCATTAGTTTATGAGATCTTTGAAACAGAAGTCCATTAAACACATTGCATTAATAATAATATCTGATATCTACTCTTTTGTCGTGATAACAATTTTTGTCATATCGCTAACGCCTGCACTTAACAGAGTCTTCTCCTTTTATGGCCGTGAAAGTATAGCAATTCGTTTCTGTAAGCCCCTACTAAAAAAAAACTCCTCCTGGAGAGGGATGGCCACTGCCAGGCTGTCCTTCCCCAAGACACACCACCTGCAGGGGTGCACTGACAACCAGGCGATTGACTAGACCAAAGTTGAATACGGGTCAACGAGGAAGAAAATGTAGCCAGAGAAATTAGCATGTGGATAAGGCATTAGATAAGCCAGATGGGTTTCCATGAATAATTATGAAAGGAGTTACCCAACCTTGGACAATAAGCAGTCCAAATAAAAGCATACTGTACTCTGATTTCCGTGTGCGTTTAAGTGGCCTACAAAACCCCCAAAACAGCAAAATTCTTACTTTAAACGGATTATTTACTTTCCGTAACTCGCGAACTAGTCTAAGAATCCTTTTTATAAACCCCTGCCAAAAATGGGGCTTAATTAATCATTTTGCGGAAACTTTGTAAACAGACATTGAGCAGCAAAAATAGCAAGATCACTGTCATGAGATGAGCACAATGGAGGGTGCGTACACCTTTTTCATGGCCAAATTTAAGACCTTTTTAAGTACTTTCAGGGCTAATTTTCCAGTTTCCCCAGTACCATTAAAAGAGGAAATTTGGTGTGCATCAATCTACAGCACTGCTATTTGAGGTGACCGAGCGCTGCCCACAGGAAAAAGAAACAAATCGTAAGTCAAACTTTAAACCAGCAGCTGAATGGGCATGAATATGAAACTGAGTTTATGTGCTCAGTTTTATGAGTGTTTGCTGCTCTCTCTGTTTGGTTTATGTCGTATCAAACTTTCCTGCTATTTTCACATCAGACAACACTCGATGACGGCATTAAGTTCTGAATCACCTGTCCTAGTGCACTTCTAGCGGGCGATGATACTTTACATGATAAACTGCAATTGCATCTGCCTTGTCAGAGTCATTTTCAAGCCGACTTCATCATTTTATATTTTTTTTAATTTTTTCTCAGTTTAATGTGTTGTAAGTCGAGTCGGACTGCCGAAAACATGGCAAAAATGTCAAGCGTTTTCAAGCACTTCACCAAAACCGTCAAGTAGCTTCCTGACATAAAAGCACATTAAAATTTAAGCATTTTCCCAGATTTCAAGCACCCCTACAAACCCTGTCAATGAGAAGGACACACATTTGAAGAAACTGTGCAATACCGTGACAGTGGCCACATTATAAGCATCGAAATAAGAGGGAAAGCACACAGACAAAGAACATGATCTTACCCTCCTTCCTCTTGAAATCCCTCCAGTTCATCTTTTTGCTCTGCCAACGTCGACTCCAAGTCCAGATAGCTTCCATTGTGAGACAGTTGAAGTGCGCAGTCATCCGGCTAGAGAAGAAAGAAAGAAATATTAAATATGACTATTGTGCGCTCGGATATTTAGGATACAATTCAAATTATGTCAGTAGTTTTTTTACAAATAGTGCTTTAAGTGCCTTGAACTGTCATTCCGAGAAAGCCCAGTCAAAACAATATTAGATGTCTATATCCGTCAATGGCTGAGAACGAGTTCACACAATCAAAGCAAACATTTGTATTTGAAAAAATAACATAGAACATGAACGTATAGCAGTCAGACCACAACTTCATGCTTGAATACTAAAGCACATTCAAGTGGAGTGTCTGCTCTCTCCATCATGTAAGTAATGACATTTCCAAATGTTTTCTATCTGTCTCTTCATCCACCAGCAGACCCTCCATCTCCTGATTTGCTCCCTCTCCACTGAATTATGTCATTGACCTATTCCTGTCACCAATGTACCGTCTGGCCTCTAGGTACACTTATCATGTGTGCTCCATGTAAACTATTTTGTATTGGAAGTTCCTGCCGATGTCAAGTGAGGACTCTTATCAGCGCCTGTCATCACTTAAAATGACAAATTAGAGAGCAGCTCGGCGGTGCGGTGTCTCTTATCTCTCGTCTTTCTCCGTTTGATAAACTGGGGCTTTGTTTCCACCGGTCGATCGCAGCGCCTAAGATTCGCGGCGATGGTGACCATCGTATGATGGTTGCTGCTCCTGCCCCACAGTAAAAAGTAGCTGACCCAAAGAGGCAGAGGGAAGTAAAACCAGCGAGGAGGGTTAAGCCGAACAAACACAGATGAGAGCGTCTCTCCAGACTGCAAATTACAGACTAACACATGCAGACGTACACAACAAAGTTGGGCTGACACTTTTTATGCCGGGTGACTAACTTGCAACATAAACCTGAGTGACAGTCACATGAAACGTCCCATTAAGAAGACACTAAAAATGGGAGAAATTTTGATACCACCCGACAGGTTCACCAAGCACGAATGTCCCCCTGAATGAAAAGTTCAGTATTGTTTGCCACCACTAGATAGTGCTATCACTTCGTTCATGAATGAGCACCACTGCTTCTTACGGCAAAAACGCGATGCTATGTTGGTTGGTTTTGATTTCCATTTTTCACATTGGTATGTTTCTTTTTTTTTATTTAGCCGAGCACTAGGGGGGCTTGCGGCAAAAATAATCATTCCTATTTCCGAGCTTGCGCACAGCAACTGCTTTGAGGGAAGAGGGGGCGGAGCTTATTTGGCCAAAATCACCATTCCCCATTGCTCACACATAAATTATGCAAATTCGCTCAAATCAAGTTGATTTTTCGGCCCGGCCTGGGCCTTAATACCCGCAGGTAACATCTGGCTGGGCTGGGTTTTTTAGGCCCGATTTTACCTCCACTTCTATTTAACTTTTCCTTAAAGTGACAATGTGTAATATTTAGTGGTACAAAAAACGTTTAACCAGTTAAAAAAACACTGATTTGAATACTAGGCAAAAATACTACTAATGTGATTTTTTATCAAAAAAAGAATGGCGGTTGATAAATTAGTATTTCTTTAACATAGTGGAATCCCTACTTGGGTTGCCGTAATGTTTGTCTGGCAGGATCCCGCCACACTTTGCTACGTGGCACTTGTGTTCGCACCAAGACAGAACAAGGCCATCTAGTGGTCAATTATAACACATTGGGCCTCTAAGAAAAGATGTTTTTGCGTGAGATTGAATGTAAATAACCCAAGATCAATGTTATGAGAGTGTGTTATGGGAGCGTGAAGGTCTCCTTCAGCTGTCCGGGATTTGAACCCACTGTGGCCCTGTGTTGTGACCAAGTCCAGAAGGTCCAAGTTGTGTGCGCTCACGCGGAACTTTAGCCTCTCCCTTCAACCACCGAACTGTGGTCCACTGACCAGGCAGGCAGTGAGACTAAAAATAAACACTATGCAATTTGCAATCAAATCTGCTATCTCCATCCACTGCATCTTTCAAAAATGCACTTTTAAAACACTTCAGCTGCACAATGCTCAACTTTCCATCCTTTTTTTTTTTGCAAAACTGCATTTTCAAAACAAACTACAACAATACGCATAATATTTGATTGTGGGATTCCGTAGCTTAAAAAAACTCTGGCACTGACACAACCACAAATGTGCGTAACAATGTGTACAAGTGTTTGAAGGTCCTTTGACATGCACTGAGGAGGAACCTGTATTTTACAACGTTTCTCATAACTTCTCTTTTTGGGAACTCTATAATTTGTAGTGGGAAGAAAATGTAGAAAAACATCGAGTCCAGATTGAAATTGGTGAGAAGTGAGAGTCCATGCGCTAAGACTGAGCAATGTTTTCCCCTTAGTTGGACACGCTTTGCAAACCACTCAAGGTCATCAAGTCACTCGCTGCGAAGGACCGAAAGAGAGGAGGAGGAAAGCATTTAGATGATTGATGATCGATTGATGGAACAAACCAATAGCCATTTACGATAAATGCAGTGTGTGAGGCACTGTCTCTAGCACATGGCAGGACGTTTTGAGTGCCAATGAAGGAGCGTAGGAAAAATTAAAAAAAATACTTTTAAAACATTAATATATTTGACCTAGATTAGTTTTGCACTACTTCTGTTGTTACTCTAGTATAATCTAGATTAATATGATCATTTGGCATTTTTTAGGGTTAGGGATCTGGAGTTAAGCAGTTCTGCTGAGATTTTTATCTAAACGAAACTGAATATTCCTGGAAATGTGAGGTATAGAACATGGCTGCATGGTTTCACAATTGCAGACTATCTCTAATATACATGGAGGGCCATCTATGCAATAAAAACAAACTTTCAACTTCACACCAGCCCATTCTCTAGAAATGGTCTGCAAGTACTGTACTAATAAACTCAATGCCTCCTCCTAATTGCAAACTAAAAACATCCCTTGAATCAATGTAGAGACAGAATAACAACAGAATGAATAGCCACGTCAAGAAGTCAGGTGATTATACCTCTCTCTCCGTCTGTCTGTCTGCCTGTATGTCTGCCTGCCTATCTATCTATCTATCTATCTGTCTGTCTGTCTGTCTGTCTGTCTGTCTGTCTGTCTGTCTGTCTGTCTGTCTGTCTATCGATGGTTCTGTCCATTCGTCCATATGTCCATCCGTCTGTCCGCATGCCCGCCAGTCCATACATCATACATCATATTTTTTTAAACAGCCTGTTATTACAGTAATAAGTAATAAATAGGCAATATAACACATTAGAGTTAAAAGGGGCAGTGTGTGAGGCATATGGTCAAGTTCAGGCAAGTCTGAAGAGGTGAGTTTTGATTCCGGATTTGAAGGTGTATAATCGTGTAAAATGATTTAATCTGCTTTCTTGTTTTTTTAAGTAGCTTAGTAGGGAGGGTGGAAGGAAGGAAGGAAGGAAGGAAGGAAGGAAGGAAGGAAGGAAGGAAGGGAGGAAGGAAGGGAGGAAGGAAGGAAAACTCCTTTTGATAACATTTACTGAATTTGTCAAAAAAATAGATTGACTGTAAATGTTAAAAAAAAAAACTAAGAATGTTTATCATAATAAATATTGATTAGCAATTGGAGTGAGTTTCATTTACAACATCTTAGGCAAACTACAGACATTGTGCCACATGTGGCCCCGTCAGGCTTTTTAATCCAGCCCGCTAAACAAAAGTTGCAAAACTATAAATGATAAAATGTGCAATGGCAAAGAAAGTTATATTACAATTGTCATTGTGTTCATGCCCCTGTTGAACCCGGTGTCATTTCATGTGTCACTTTCTTGTTACACTGCGCAAGGCCAACATTCAAAAGGCTGGCTTCATTTTCACCTTTTTTTATCATGTATTTATTTTATTCATCACGAAATTTCAGGTAAGGAAAAAAAGCACCTGAAGCGGCCTTATTTGATTTTTCAGTTTTTTAATGCATATTATCAAATTGAGTCCTGAAAAACTCCGACCTGTTTTTTGTCTATTTATCTTTACAGTCGGTTTTCTTATTTTTCCCTTTTATTCTGTGTACCCTTCAGTGCCATTTCTAAAATTGTTGCCGACAATGTTTCTTTACATTATTATCAATGACAAAAACACAATTCAATTCAGTTGAATTATTTTGCTTTAACTCAAGAGTGTTTCAAAATCAATTTAACGAAATGAATTCATCTATGAACAAATGTAAAATAAAATATTACATGTAAAATTTTTCAACCCCTATATGGCCTATGGCTCGCAATATTTTCCCAACCCTAATACAAAACCTACGTCAGGGCCGTAGCCCCGCAAACGCACATAACGCACACTGCATTGGGCATCAAGTGCCCAGGAGGGCACCAAAAGAAATCAGGGTCGTGGAAAAAAAAGTGTTCAAAGTGTTAATAATATGCGCTAATGTGTTTAAACAATACAAAAGCTGCATAAACCAAATTTGCCCAGAAAAGGGGTGAATCTGCTTTGTGCCTGGGCCTATCTCCGGTCTCATGGTGCCCCCCTTCCCCTTCCCCTTCCAGTGCCTCATTGGCAATTTGGTGAACACCTGTGGGAACATGGCCTCGAAACGGCAACAAGTGTCTGGAGCGGAGAAAAAAGAAAAAACAAGAAGAAACGAGATGAAGCTCAAATAAAAAATGATTGTACCTTATTTCCACACCCATTTGGCGCAGTTTTAAAGGGCGCACTCTCCTTAGTTCGTTTTTTTTTTTTTTGTCGGCTCATATGGTGCACTGGCCAATTGGATGCGACTGCTCTGGCGCACTGGCCTATTAGATTAATCTCATGCGACAGCCTTTAATATCAAAACAAGTGTTTGAATAAAAATAAAAATAAATAAAAAGCACTGGGAACAAAAATTGTTTGATTGTGGTATTCATCACACAGTAAAACACCAGAACACAAGAAAATGGGAAAAGAAGAAAAGAAAAAAACAGTTTGGTTATCATTTTTTTTTTTTAACAAAGCTTTCAAACTCACATAGTGGATGATAGTGTTGGGCAGATACTGAAACATCACCAGGAGAGGTGCTTTCACTTGTCTGTGTCAGACCGTCATTGAAAGTTTTGGATTGATAAGGTGAGTATGAATTCATTTGTTGTCTATGTAAAATATGATTTTAACAGCACTAAATTATTACCACAAATCACAGACCAAGCATGTTAGAACAACATTTTACCAAGACAACAAATTCAAACGTCCTCACCTTATTAATAAAAAAAACAACTAAATAAAATAACCTATTTAATTATTGTGTTTGTTGACAGTGTTATGTAAATAAACAAATTGCACTGAGAAATTCTTTTTTTTTTGGGTGGTGGTGGGCGGCACCAAGAAGTATTTTTGCTTAGGACACCCAAATGGCTAGCAACGGCACTGATCTACGTCCAGCACTATGCATTCCAGAAAACAATCTATGCATGCTCCATACCTGTCAACCTGTACGTTTTTGCCGTACAAAGTACGTTTACTATGCATTTCAAGACATGTACAACTTACAAGAAAATCTGTAGGGAAAAAAACGCAAATTTGTCAATTATGGGTACCATCCGGTACACCGACTATCACGAAACGGCAAATCAATCAAGTCAAACGAGTTCGCCACGGTAGCCTCTATCTCGATATGGTTTTTTTCCTTGCAAACTAAGCGAGCGGTTAGATGCTACTGTGCGCATGCGTCTGCCACCTCGGATTTCATGTGGTAGTTGTGTAGTGAAAGGAAGTACGTCTCTTTTCAGAGAACCGGCTTTTTCGGCTCAACTCATTAAAGAGAGCCGGCACTCAAACGGCTCACTTGCTTTGATGCATTATATTACGAATTATTATGTTGTATAAAGAAGTTAGGAAAAAAGGAAGTATAAAAGGAGAAAATTAAAAAGGACAGGTTTGTGGTTATCCCTTCAAGCAGTATATTATCAACAATAATTTAATGCAGAAAAATAATTCATCATTTGAATAAGAAAATATATTCTTGTACTTAATATTTGCATGTATTTTTACCTTCTACAGTGGACGTCCAAGCTACTTCATTTTTGAACTTTTTTTATAATACAGCTCATTCATGTCGAGCAACTCAGTATCTCACAACAAAATATTACCGGTAATTAACAATATATATGATATAACCAAACACATGTACAATATAAGCATGTTAAACTACATGAATAAACACGTTTGAGAAAAAAATATGGTGTAAGATTATTTTGTATTTTGTAAGGGAAAATACAATATTTTGTAAGGGCAAAGAGCCGTGGAGGTTGACAGGTTTGTGCATACTCTGTAGCCTATACTGAAGTATAGTACAGTATAGTGAATACAGGACAATGGGTGCTCCTCGGCACTACAATTAATGAAATTGGGTCAAACTGAGGGATTTATGTGATTAAAGTAAACATGAACAGATGCTTGCCACGCCACTGTAGCTACACAATAATCATCAAGTCATTGTAAATGGCACTTTGGTTTAATATGGTGTCAGCATCCCTCATCAGTAAAGTGCACTTGCTCAATGGCCCTTCTGTGTTGCAGTTGTTGCTAAGGGCTCATCTCAAGGAGCAGGTGAAGCATCACAAAGCCTGGCAACACTTCTTACCTTCTGCGGTGCTTTCAGCAGTCTGTGCACTCCAGCGATTTGATTGATGAGTGGAATATCTTCCCTGAATGTGTACACTGGAGGTCTGCTGGGCTCCGGGAAGTTAGTGCTGTTGAATGGATCCGTATCATCTAAGTACTGCACCCTGCACACAAACGTAGCCATGATGTGTCCTCCATGCAAGGCCGGCTGACGGGGTCAAAACGGAAGATGCCTCCGGTTCGGCTTCTCCCGCAGCTGTCTCCTTTTTAGCCTGCTCGCGGCGTCTCCATGCGGGACAGCAACCCGCCCCTCCACCATCCAACACCCGTGCACCAAAAACAGGGACGGGACGGTAGACACAGCCGGTGCAGGGAAGTCCAAATCCGGGATAGATTGGCTCACTGTCTCTCTTATGCGGCATCCAGGAGCATTGTGGTGCTGAAGTGCTGAGCTGACGAGGAACCCACTTCCAAGTATTTGCGCCAAACACACGCTGCATAAGCAGAAGGCAGCTCATGTTACGAGCATGGTAGTGCTCTCAAGCGGTCATTTTAAAAAGTGCACTTTTCATACCTGTCAACCTCCATGCCCTTACAAACTGTCGTATTTTCCCTTACAAAATACAAAATAATCTTACACCACATTTTTTTCCATACCTGTTTATTTATGTAGTTTACCATGTTATATTGTACATGTGTTTCCTTATATGATATATATTGTTAATTAATATTTTGTTGTGAGATACTGAGTTGCTCGACATGAATGAGGTTTATAAGAAAAAAAGTTAAAAAATTATGTAGCTTGGACGTTCACTGTAGTAGGAAAAAATACATGTGTAAGAAAGTTGAAATTTGATTGTTTTGAATGTTTTTTTGAATTCTCACAAAATCTGTGTTTTTGTTGTATTAATGTTAATATTCCGGTACCTCATTCAATTGTTAAGTCATGGGCGTCTGCGACTGTCTTTTTCGTTTGGCACTTTCTGGGCTTCAGCGCTTGCCGTAGCTTCAGCCAATTTGTATCGTGCTGAAGGTAAGATGTGCCCAATATCAGTTGGATAAAAAAATGCATATTTGCTAGATATATGAGCTGCTTTCACAAATTATTTTTGTATAGAAAGATATATAAGTTGTGCTGAATGATGTATTTTTAAATAAGCTCTAAATAAGAAGTAAAGTAATACAGCTTGAAACGATGATGCAACATGTTTTGATGCAAACACGCCACGAGGTGTGGCCTGTTGAGTGATGACCCGTTTTTTTGTATCTTTAATGTTTTAGATAATTGCAGTCATGAACAGATGCCCTGACGTTTGTATTGTCTTGTTTACTGAATGCAGGTACGTGGGAACGTTATGTTCATTGTTATTATTGAAGTTTCACTATTAATGTGCTCACATGTTGTCTGCTTGCCGTAGCTTCAGCCAATTTGTATCGTGCTGAAGATAATTGCAGTCGTGAACAGATGCCCTGACTTTTGTATTGTTTTGTTTACAGAATGCAGGCAATAAACCGAGTGACTGAAACCTTGTGTCGTGCATGAGAGAGGGTCGTTACACATGCAAATATAATTAAGTAGAATTTTCTTATTCAAATTATGAATTCGTTTTCTGCATTAAATTATTGTTGGTAATATTCTGATTAAATGGATAACCACAAACCTGTCTTTTTTCATTTTCTCCTTTTATACATCCTTTTTTTCTTAACTTCTTAACTTCTTTATACAACATAAAATTTCGTAATATAAGGCATCGAAGCAAGTGAGCCGTTTGAGAGCCAGCTCTCTTTAATGAGTAGAGCCAAAAAAGCCGGTTCTCTAAAAAGACGGACTTCCTTTCACTACACAACTACCACGGAATAATGCATGATGGGAAATCCCCAGGCGGCAGACGCATACGCACAGCATCAAAACGCTCGCTTCATTTGCAACGAAAAAAACGATACAGAGATAGAGGGTATCGCGGGGAACTCGTTTGACTTGATTGATTTGCCGTTTCGTGATAGTCGGTGTATACCGGATGGTACCCATAATTGACAAATTTGAGTTTTTCCTAACAGATTTTCTTGTACGTCGTACAGCGAGTTGTCTGTACCTGTGTGCCCTGTGATTGGCTGGCAACCAGTTCAGGGTGTCCCCTGCCCACTGCCCGTTAATTGCTGGGATGGGCTCCAACACCCCCGCGACCCTACTGAGGATAAGCGGTGCAGCTAATGAGATGAGATGAATCCTTAGAGGTTAAAATAGGCTCAGTCAACTACAAAATCATCATGCCTGATAGAAATCAAATTTTCAAGAAAATAAAAATGACCCAGGATATATTTTCAGAACCAGACCACAGGCTACTGCAGTGGTCTTTGGTGGGCTATATGGTACCCGCAAGGCACCATGATAGGGACCCATACCTGTCAACATAAACATTTTCCCTGTATTAAATAAAGTGTATGATCATTTCAAATTGTGTACACCGTATAACAATTTTTGTACAGGAAAAAATAATATTGAAATAGAGTGAACATACTGTATAATATGCAACACTCAATTTACTCCAATTGGGATAAGAACTAAGAAAGATGCTGAAAGAATTGTTTGTGATGTTTATTTGGTAAATAAAATAAACTTTTTTTTTGCACAAAGTATCTTTGTTTTTATTCTACATTATCTGTCTTGCTGCAAGTTGATAGGTGCTATGTTGTGTGTGTAAGCTGTATGCTTGCTTAATAAGAGGAATTGTAATCATTAATAATGGTACAGGTATATCTACATCTTATTCATTATTTCTTTGGCAGAGCAAGATGGTAATAGTTATACTGTAGAGTAGAAAATAACGTTTTTCTGTCTTATCTGAACTTCTAGATGAAGTCTATGAACTACCTCTTTTGAATAAAAGCATCAATAGATACTGTAGTTAAATCCTCCACTTTGAAAAAAGTCCATAAACAAGAGAAAGGGAAAAAATAGATGTCTTGACTTGTTGTTAGCTTGCTAATACAAACACCAATTCTAATCCAAATAAAAATCCTTGGTCTCACTATTGCCCTCTACCATGAGGCGAAAGAATTGTGTGCCTCACTCTGCATTCGTAGACGCTCAGCAGGTCACGTTTATTTGTATAGCCATCAATCACAAGCTGAGCTGGCCCAAGGCATAAGCGAGCTAAGCGGCTGCTCAGGGCCCTACAACCACTAGGGGGGCCACCAAGAGTGGTTAACTTTTTTAGTTCCAACATTGTCCACATTGACACTTTGTGTGTCCACTCAAAAATACTTCTACAGAAATACTACACAATAACAACAAAACTAAATATCAATTATAGTGCTTAAAAACAGGGACCTCGTATATTATTTTGCTTTCATTCTGAAAAAAAAAATAGTATAGAATTACTCACTTACAAAATACTGCCACAGAATTATTTGCTCCAAAAATATGACAAAAAGACAACTGCAGTAATATTACAAAAATACTAAAGAAATATGACAAAAATACTCCTGTGGAAATACGACATAAAATCTACAGAAATACTGCTAAAATGCTGCTCTGGAAATATGTTAATTATACTCATACTGAAATTTTAAAAAAAGTATAAATATAAAATATTATAAAATAAAAAACTACTAGAAAAATATTACTACAAAAATACTACTACCAGAGTTTTAGAAAAAAAATACTGCAAATTACACCCATAGCGATACTACAAACATTGTCCTCTGGAAAAATCACAAAAATACTTCAAAAATAAAACTACAGTAACATTTTACTACAAAATACGACAGATATACAACAAACATTCCTATATGGAAATACTACAAAATACGAGATATACAACAACAAAAATCCACTTTTTAGATATAACAAGAGTATTACAGAATTAGTAAAACAACAAAGGTTATGGGAATACGACATAAAAATTACTTCAGAAATACTACAAAAATAGTACAAAAAAATAAAACTACAGTATTGCTCCAAATATTACAGAACATCAATAAAAATCAGACTTAAGAAATACTAAAAACAAAAACATAAAAAACCCTACAGTAATACTTCAAAACTAGGTGACAAATGAAGTGCTAAAAGCAGGTACCTTATATATTATTTTGCTGTAATTGTGGTCGTTTCAAAACCAATTTAATGAAACGAATCTATTTCAAAAGAAGTATAACACATCACATGCGGCCCCACTGGAGTAGAACATAGAACGAATTCTAGTAGGTATGCAAATGATCTAACAATAGGGGACCCCAAATCTAGTTTTGCTTAGGGCCCCATGAACGCTTGGACCGGTCCTGATCACAAGAAAAAGGCAAACACCTCAGCATGAAGAAAATGAAGAAACCTTCAGAAGGGGCAGCAAATGAGGTAATCCCCTTCCAGCGCAGTCAGATGTTACATACTCATTGTATTAATCATAGTATGATATGACAATTCTGCAATTTGGTCAAAGAAAATCGAATAATTGTGATGTCAAAAGAGACATAAATAATTCTAGAAGTTGATGCTCATGCTCACTTGTTTCATGTAACCGCTAGATGGCAGCATGACCCAGAAAATACAAAGCACCAAATATATTAGAAATCGTCCATCGTCCTTAAAGGGAAATAACGTTTGGGTTTTTATTTTTGACAAAGGGTACATAACGGTTCTCTTAATAAAGAGTACACTTTTTGATGGACACTGGACTTCATATGAAGGTTTAGTTCGCCCATTACTTCGTTACCTTTCTAATTGATATACACTAGGTGAAATGGACACCCATATGCTGCGCTCTGTTGAAAAGCTTGAATACATACGTTTTTAAAAAAAGAAAGAAAGTAAGTCTGTGCTATTGCTGTCATTAACTTTTGAACAGTTTTACAGATGATCTGTTTTTTATTTATGTGGACCATGTTTTGTGTTTTTAACCCAATACAAAATCTATTGCAGCTTGGTCATTATGGAAGGGGTAGTATGACGTGTGCGGCTTTTTCTAAAGGTACTTATATTCTTCATGCGTTTTTTCAGTTTTTCCTTGCCTGAATGTCGGTTTCAGATCAGGGGATGGTATAATTGTGGCCTGTGCAGTCCTTTGAGACATTTTGTGATTAAGGGCTGTAAAAAAATGTGACTTGCCTTGACTTGAATTGTGTTTCTATAAATAACTATATTTTTGACTTGATTTTCTTAGTAAAAGTAATGAGAATACTTAAAGGAGCTGTACAAAATTTCGAAACCACCTCCTGGCTTGTACCGACATTGCAGCATCTGTCAGCTCGTTTGTGATGCAGGTGAAAGTACACACATTTTTTTGGGACGCACTGAATTAAACATTTTTTGTCTTTCTTGTGGTTTGAGTTTGCGTTAGGACTCTACTTAAAGAAGGCCTCCTTTTACTTTCACCATTTTCTTGCTACCCAAACAAATAGAAAACAAAGCCTGCAGGGGGTGGATAAGAAGTCACACTCCGGCATTTGAGAAACACTGGGTTGCCTAGCTTTACTTAAGCCAGCGTTCAATGTGTCACGTCCACCTAATTTTCCACTTATCATTTTATTTTGAAAGTCTAGTTCCTTTGAGCCAGTTCTTTAACACATTTACACATTTAACGTAGCTACTCACCTTTCTGCAATTGTATGTCACAATTGTGTTGGAGGAATTGCAAGACAGCACATAAAGGGAGTGCAGTGACGTGCAGTCAGGGGAGGCAGAGGAGGCTGTGCCTCAACATGTCATGATGGGAAATGTAAAATTAAAGATATATGAAATAGTTATATTTTTTCAGTGTTAAAGTTCTCTGTTTTAAACTCACAATTTGGAGATTTTCTTTTTCAAAATTGTTGGATTTTTTACATTATAGGAGACTGTGCTCTCTCCGTTCCTATTCACCCTGTATACGTCGGACTTTCAGTACAACTCTGAGTCCTGCCACGTGCAGAAGTTTGCTGATGACACTGCTATCGTGGGATGTATCAGAAGTGGGCAGGAAGAGGAGTACAGGAAATTGATTCAGGACTTTGTCCAATGGAGCGATGCTAAACACCTGGGAGATGGTGGTGGACTTCAGGAGAACTAGAACTCACCCGGTTCCTGTAACTATCAAAGGAGAATGTGTAGAATTTGTCTAGACCTACAAATACCTGGGTGTGCAGCTGGACAATAAACTGGACTGGACTGCCAACACAGAAGCTCTATGCAGGAAAGGTCAAAGCCGACTGTCTTTTCTCAGAAGGCTGGCGTCCTTCAACATCTGCAAAAAGCTCCTACAAATCTTCTATGAGACTGTTGTGGCAAGCGCCCTCTTCTATGCGGCAGCATGTTGGGGAGGCAGCGCCAAGAAGAAGGATGCCTCTCGTCTTAATAAACTGGTGAGGTAAGCGAGCTCTGATGTGGGCACAGAGCTGGACAGCCTGACAACAGTAGCTGAGAGACGGGCACTGAAAAAGCTGCGGTCAATCATGGACAATTCATCACATCCACTACACAGCATCATCTCCAAACGGAAGAGCAGCTTCACCGACAGACTGTTGTCACAGTCTTGTTCCACGGACAGACTGAGGAGATCATTTCTTCCTCATGCCATGAGGCTCTTTAACTCCACCCGGGGTAGTAAAAGCCCACATTAAACCACACCCCACATTGCATATTACCGTATTTTTATTACAGTGTGT